>NC_142794.1:86807369-86962043 GCF_049724085.1 Artemia sp. Qi Xiang Cuo
TAAAGGCCGCAAAATGGTACCTCTTACTCTACTCGCATACAAAGGGAATGCCCCCCTCCTCATCACCTAGCTCTTTACAATAAAGTTTGACTGTTTGTCATAATTTTTTTAAGAACGAATTCTGAAACACAAGGGCTGTTTAATTAGAATAGGAAGCTTTTTTAAAGGCGCTAAAAACTTTTAACGTGAAGAGCAAGGTATTGAGGAGGGGGTAACCCTATCATATGCGGAAATTTTTTTTTCATTTTGAGTTTTACTGTCGCTCCTTACTTTTAGTTGTAAAAAACTCTTTTTTTTTATTTAATTAAATCAAGCATTAAGTTAATGTCGATATTAACCACTTATATTGTATGGTCAACGTGACTTTTCATGAACTAATGCGCCCCCGTGCTAAATTAATTTCTCAGCTTCAGGTAAGCTCAACATTTTTTTTTTTGCTTCCAAATCCATTGGCTATCTCAGAATTTATAATCGAAAAAAAAACGGAAGCAAATCCACTTTCCCATGACAAAATCATTTTGGTTGCTTAAAGAGGGCACACTAACTTTTTATTCTCGTTCGAACGGAACCTCTCGCGTTGGTCTAAGACTATTGGTTCAATACTATCACCCTGGGGATAAAAATCAGAAACTGAGCTTGATATCTCTACAGTAGGGTTCTCTAATAGGCTAAATCTAATGGTGAAGTTTTCATTATGATCTCTTGACTTCTTTAGATTGTTTTTCCTTTTTCGAAAACGGAGAAAATTTTCCCAAGCTTGTAGCTTTTGAGGGGAACATGAAAATTAATGAACTTTATGTATTTGAAATCGGCATAAAAATCCAATTATTTCGATGGATCAATTGTTATCAAAATTCCTTTATTTACAATTTCGGTTACTATAGGCCCGAATCGCTCGTTACCACCAACAGTTTGATCTATGCTTATTCTGAATACAATTCCGCAAATATTTTCCAAGCAACCACAAGCAAATTCAAATTCCTACTGCAGTAGCTTACTCGAAACTTATTTTTTCAGGGCTTTGGTTACAATAATTCGAAAGTTATTATGTTCTACATGTGTTTTAAACAACACTACACATTCGAAGGACTGACAGAAAAAAAAACCTTTTGCAAGAGAAGCTGAAAATATCAAAATGGCTTTACTAAGAGTGACACTTTCAATTTTTAAGGAAAAAAAGACATGAATTTTCTATGAAAAATAAAAAATTGAATTTTGGATTCCCGAGTATTCTTAACAAATTGTCATTTGTCGGTAGCTTCACGCTACTGCCTAGGTCAAATTTCGAGTCGTTGCTATCTAAGTCACATTTAAACCGATATTGGGGCTATTTAAAATTGCAAATTTCTTGTTGGTGCAGTCAGATTGCTTATACTTCACGAATACAATCGCTGCTCAAAGTTGACAATCATTTCTGAAAAATTTAAGAAGCTACAAAAAGTAAAATGGACATTTGAAAAACTTACTTCCAAACAATCCATATAAAGTGAAATCTTGCTTGAGTCCCTGAATGGCCGCCCAGACTTCTTGCTCAAAAGAGAATAATTCTGTTAGCGTTCGTCTATGGTACTCTTATGGTTCTGAGACTTCCTTTATAAGGCTAAAGCGACGTCAAACGGAAGTTTCGATTTCTATCAATTTTTGCAAGAGAGGAACTGGGACTTGACATATTTTTGAAAGTTTTAAATCTCATTTCGTCTTGAGAACAAAAAAAGATAGTCTACTAGAAAAACAACTTCACAAACAGAGCCAGATTCCATAGTATAGAGCCATGATATATTATATCCACTTCACAAGAGTATTAAAAAAAATCTTTATAAAAAGAATTTTTCGCTGAAAAGCGAAGAACCATATTAAGCTAAAAACCAACAGAAATACCGTCCTATCAAAATTCAAGCGCCTTAAACAAGGCCCTCTCGAGTCTCATGTCCACGCGGCTGGACCCCCCCCCCAATTTTCTTGGATAACCTCGACGGGTGGGTCTTCGTCGCCCCGGGACTTAACGGCTGTAAGTTTCAAACTGATCTTGGATAAAGGTTTTAGTGCCCGTTTCCCGGCCCCCTGACTCCTCTTACAACTAAATTTACTACTTTTATTGACCTTGAGAATAATCCTTGAAAGTTCTTAGCCACTAGATACACAAGATAATATTCACAAGGCTATTAAGACTTACGTATAAAGTCAGTCGAGCATCAGCAGGTTGTATCTCAATAACTAAATTTTCAGAAGAGGAAAAAAACCTCACAACTTTATTAAAACAATCTTGCATAAAATAAAAATAAAAACGAGAGCCATCGTAGAGAGTAATTGGAAAATTTAGAAACGGAAGAAAGAAGAACTGATTTCCGTATCAGACTGCATTTTATGTATGCATTTGAATGGTGGCTTAATTCTACTTGATTGTGAAAAGTGGGATACTAAAAACTAAATTACATAATAGCACTAGAATCAAACAGAAGGACAAGACATTTTTTTAAATAAATAAACAACAAAAAATGTCATGCCACTCAAAATAAGTGGATTAAAGAAATTGAAAAGGAAAGGTCGAGGGGGGGGGGAAGAAGGGAGGAGAGAACGACATATCGAGGCAGATGAGGGGGTCAGTTATATCTTTTTTAAAATGTCCATAAGAATGACATAGCAGGATTTTTAATAGGTCGGGAATTCCATACGGAGGCACAACATAAAACTGGATTAAAATCTGATCTTATGGGTTTAGTTTTAAGAATGAAAATATCCCTATCATTTCTGAGAGAAGAAGAAACACAAAATTCCTTTCGAAGTTCAGAATTTAAAAGATATATTTGTTTTGAAGAAGTTAGAGAGGAGTCCATGAAAATGCTTAAAGATTAAACAAGAAGGAAAAGAAATATGTATGTGGATTGACCATCCAATAAATTAATGATGAGCTGGAAATAAGTATTTAATAAAAATAAATTAACTATGAAAACAAATTAATCAAAAACACAATATCAAACCTAGGTTTGGGTCCACTTGTGCTTCAATAGCAGGGCGTTCTTTGATTCTGGAAGCTGGTTCACCTTTACTTTCTGTTTCGAACTCAGTCAATCTAATTGTGCTACATTAGTAATACCTTAGTTTTATTCTCTTTTTTATGTGCTACTTTTTTTCTTTTTTTTTAACTGTATGGCATTGAGTTTTCATTAAGTGGCTTATCTAGTAATTGAATTTTCACCAGAATGCTCCTCCTCGAGTTCATGTTGAGCCTTACAATAGTGTCAAACTATAGGAACTGGCTAGATGTAAATGTCTAGCAAGACATCTTATCGCCAGACAGGAAAGGATAGCTAGACTACATAGGAACACAACTTGAAATAACATGGTTTATCTTATTTCTGTTTTTTCCTGTTACTGTTTAAAATCTCCTAATGATTTTACTGCATTATTTTAAAAGCAAAACAAGCCAATAGCCAATTTTTGTCATTAGACCCTACATTTACTTTCAAATAAAAGCAAAATATTGTAGAATAAAGCAAGCAATGTCGAATATTGCAAGAGGAAATGTTTCCTCAAGCTTGTCCTTTTCATGTCTAGTTGATGTTTCCTATAAGGCCTTCCAGTGATAGATCAGCATTTTCACTTCTATTGATTCCTTTGGAAGAACTCATTTGGTCTCTTCACAATAAATCTGTTGATTGTCCATATTATCAGAGACAAAAAACCTATTTATTGTAATAAATGCAATCCCAGCTGAATACGACAAGTTATAAACCAGAATAGCACTTAAGGTAGGCATATCAAACATGCCCATTCCTGCACTCGTTTATATTTTTTGTCTATGAATCATCTCGTTTAAATAGAATTTTGCTGCTATTGATTTTCAATATGATACCGTAGTTGATTTGGTATATGTAGGGAGGACATCCATGGAATGGGTATTAAAAACAGAAAGAAGTCAAAAAGATAAAATAATGAAAGTAAAGAGCAGCGTAAAAATTTAAGAACAGAAAGTATACTATTTATGGGAAATGGGCAGCCGCCACTCTAATCCCTCTGCTCTTTACGGGAATCTTTAAACAAGTGCTAGATCTTGCTCTCAAAAAGCATAAGCTAAGCTTTGAAGTAGAGAGTGAGCGGCTTTGGGAAGAACGTTAATCTCCCTTTCGTCATGGGGAATAGAATTTCTGCTTGCGGTTCGTCTCTGTTAAACGAAGCACGCCCAAGAAGTGAAGTTAGGCTACTCCTAATGAAATATACCAAAACATGATGATAATATAATACGGTAGAAACAAAATTATGGAAACTACGACAAAAAATTATGGAAAGAAGGCCGTGCAGAACGTATTACAGTAAATATCGAACTTAACCCCTGACCACTTCTATATATTAAATGTTTAATTAAAATATACAAACATTTTCTCACTCAAAATAAGTAATTCGTAACCAATCCCAGAGAGGCAAACCGGTTTCTGTCAAATCTTACACAGCGTAATTTTTGAGTGTGTTTCGTTGAACAGACAAGTACCCTACTTGCTATGAAAGTGAACTTTGCTTTTTAGTTTCAATCGAGAAAACCTGTTTTCTTTGCTCATTTTTGCGACGCTCCAGCTGTAGTTGAACATATTCAGCAAACTCGAGATGAATGAGGTCTTAGTGAGCAGAATATCTTCCAAAACTATAATTACATTTTCTATTGGCTATAGGGGTATTCATTTGTTCTTTCATCTTTTGAGATCCATAGATAGCGGGTATTATGCCCACAAACAAAAACATTTAAGTCTCTGAAAATATATTTAATTAGAGTTTTTAGTATACTATTGGTTTTGTTTTCCTTTCAGTGCTTTAAAATTAAAATACGAATACATAAAAAAAAAAAAATGAATAACTTTCAAGTTGTATGGGGAAAGAAAATAATTCTTTGCATCCTGCTTTAAATCAGGATAAATTTAAAAACAGGACATCCACTGATTTCTCATCTGTGGCCATTTAATTCATCCAGTTGAGTAACAACAGGGCACATGAAGCTAAATGGCTTTTATTTCTTAACAGCTGATCTGTTTGTGCAAGTATAACGTATGGGAGGCTTCAAGTCACATTGTGTGGTTGCGGCTCAAACAATCCTATTTTAGTTTTAATAATCCTTTTCCAAGGTATTTTTCGCTTTTTCCCACTAAAGTTGAACCTACCAAAGTTTGTTTAAAACTGTATCCTTCTTGTACAATTAAATATATGAGTCAGCATCATATATATTATATATATTATATATTATTATTATATATTATAATTATATAAGTTAGAATTTTGATTACTTGGCACGGTATTAAAACTAATTTCGCGGAGCTGGTTTCTTTTGGCATTGCAAAACCGTTTGTTTCAAGTTCAACGATACAGTTGTAAATGTAATGAGTATGTTACTAGGATCAAAATCCAACAAAAAATACTTTTTGAACACATTTCCTCGGTTTCATACAGATGTTCCTATTCTCTTCCTTTTTTTATGGATTACATATTTTGTTTTTCTCTCCTCTTTGACAAGATTTAAACGTTGAAATTTAATCTCTTATCATTATTTTTTTTTGAGTCAATACCATGAAAAGTCTTCTACTTTCTCCTTTTGTTTATGGATTTGATTTTTCAATTTTTTCTATGTTCCATAAGGTTCAAAATAAAATATTACTATTTTCATTGTTTTTATTTTACTCAATTTTATGAAAATTTTTAATTTTTTTTTAATGAAGGATTTGAAAATTGAAATATTTCTTTCATTATGGATTACATATTTTTTTTTTCTCTCCTCTTTGACAAGATTTAAACGTTGAAATTTAATCTCTTATCATTATTTTTTTTTGAGTCAATACCATGAAAAGTCTTCTACTTTCTCCTTTTGTTTATGGATTTGATTTTTCAATTTTTTCTATGTTCCATAAGGTTCAAAATAAAATATTACTATTTTTTTTATTTTTATTTTACTCAATTTTATGAATATTTTAAATTTTTTTTGAATGAAGGATTTGAAAATTGAAATATTTCTATCATTATGTCTTTACTACTGCTTTCTCCTTCTTTAATGGTATCAATATTTTTTTTTCGTGTTTCTAAAATTTGAAAATTAAAATGTTTCTCTTTTCGTCTGAAACATCTGGAGGGTTCCCACCGTCAATTTTCTAATGGTATGAAAAAGTTATTTCCTAGCAAAAGGGACTTCTGTACTTTGCACTAAATTAACGATTCCTTCAGTATCTCCCAGGTGCAAAACTGTATTAAGTAAATTAGAACATCAGTAAAAGCAGAAAATAAGTAAGAGTTATGTCTGCAATAATTCTAACTAACTCTACCATGGATACACGTTCATAAATATAATCTGTAAGTGTCAGAATTCCGTCCATGTCAAGTATTTCTAATATTTGTTTTTAAAGGCGGTCACGTAGAAATTTAGACAGCTACGTTTCAGGGAGGGGGGGGGTCATTTGAAAAGCTAAGGAAAATATACAAAAGACAAAGCATGCAAAATTCTTCATATTTTGCATAGAGTTGATAAGGTCTGAACCTTCCCCCCCTCCATTCTTGTTCATAAATATAGCACGATCTTCGACTGTACCCATCTATCCGCTGTGTATAGAGGGCGTGCACATAGGAATTTAATACAAGGATACCAGGTACGTTTCTGGGAGGGGGGGGGGGCTTTTGAAAAGCTAAGCAAAATAAACAAAAAACATAGGATATAAAAGAAACTAGTAAAATTCTTCATATTTCGTGGAGAGTTGGTATTGCCTGAAACCCCCCTCATTCTTGTTCATGAACATACCATGATCTCCGACTATACCCATCAATCTGCTGCGAAACTATAAATAAGAGCATTTTGATTATTTGGAATTAGCAAAAATGGTATTTGTTCTTAATGGGACTTGGATGTTCCAAAGTATAAACACATACTGACCTGACACAACACATTGTATGTGTTTATACTTTGGGATGTTCTTAAGTATCCCTGCTCTATTATAAATCTTAACTTGGCCAAAAAAAAATCGTTCAAAACCGAGTCAGAGGATTTCCTATTATGTGTGTTTAGCCAATAATGTTGGTCCAAATGAATCCTAGGAGATTGAGTTCGAATGAATCGTTAGCTTATTATACGTATTCTGTGAATAGGCGGAATTACCAAGGATCAATTCCGATACAAAACCTCTTTGGATTCAAAATGGAATGATTTGGGTGCTTAAACCCAAAATGTGATATGTGGCCCGACGTAAAACTGAAAATGCGCTTCGCTGTTTTTATTATTCTAGAAACTGGTTTTTAAAGCAGGATGTTGTTTATTTTTAACATTCAAAGGTTAGCATAACGATTTTGATATCTAAAGCTCCTATTTTAAGCGTTTTCTGTGATTAATAACACATTTCGGTTAAATAATGCATTAACCAATACAGCACGTCTTGACAAAAAAAAATGCATAAGTTGTGGCATTTCGCGAGAACTAAACAAGATACGGGAAATGGATGAAAACAATCAATAAAACATATTGATCTTAACAAGCTAGTGCAGTAAAAATAGGGCAGGGTAAAGAAAGGGTAATAACAACCTTTTCTTCCGGTGCCCTAAAAAAAAGTATTGGTTTTTTATTTTATTTTCAATTGTGTATCTGCGAGCCAACACAAATTCTTGGCTAACATTACTATTACTACGAACTAAAAACGGCTGTGCCAAGACGCCTGAGACCGACACACCTTCAAATAAAAACATAGCTTTGCTAATATTCATTGAGAATTTCTTTAGCCAATCAAATCCTTTTTAAAGTAAATTAAATAAAAAAAGACAAGTTTTCTTAACTGAAAGTAAGGAGCGACATTAAAACTTATAACGAATAGAAATTATTCCTTATATGAAAGAGGCTGTCCCCTCCTCAACGCCTCGCTCTTTACGCTAAAGTTCTTTATTATTTTAAGAAATAGAGTTGTGAGAAAAAGCCAACCATAGCGGCAAGACCGAGGCGGTGAGGAGGGGATAGCCCCGGTCATCTATGGAAAAGTTTCTATTCGTTTTAAGTTTTAATGTCGCTCCTTACTTTCAGGTTAAAAAAATTTTTTTTTTTTTTTTAATTTCTTAAGTTTTTTTAATTAATGAAGGTTTTTATTTTGGCGCACCGTATATTAATAATTAAAACGAAATTTGCATTTTTTTTTTTTTTTTTTTTGATAAGTGGCATTATAGAAATGTTTTTAATTTTATTTAAGAAAGTTTTTTTTTTATCCCAAAAAATATACGTAAATTACGAATTAACTTACGTAACGAACTTCTATATTCATTTATTTTAAATGCGTATATTAAGAGGTTCACCTCCTAGTCAATACCTCGCTCTTTACGCTAAAGTTTGAACATTGTTCCAATTCTTTAAAAATGACCCTTAATCACAAAGGCCGCTAATTATAATAAATAGCTCGGACTAAATTAAAAAAAAAAACTTTAGCGTAAAGAGCGAAGTATTGACTAGGGGGGGGGACCCAATCATGTACGTAATAATTTTTGTTCGTTTTAAGTTTTGATGTTGCTCCTTACTTTCAGTTGAAAAATTTGTTTTTTTAATTTAGTTTCCGATCATTTTTTTAAATAATGCTGGGAAATCCAGCTCCCCTTCATAGCAATGTCCCTTTCCCCATGAAAACTTCCTCCATGGAAAGATCCTGCCAGGTAGCCCTTGACCCTCCCCCCCCCACTACCAGAAAAAATCCCCCCTGAAAACGTCTGTATACTTCCCAATAATCAATACTATATGTAAACATTGGGCAAAGTTCGTAACTTGCAGCCATTCCCCCGGGGACTGTGGGATATTAAGTCATCCTCAAAGACATAGTTATTATATTTATTTGACCATGCTGAACAAAATGGCTGTCTCAAAGTTGTGATCGGGCTACTTTGGGAAAAAATGAGCAAGGGAGGGGGCCTGTTTGGCCTCCATTTTTTTGGTCACTGAAAAAGGGCTAAAAAACAAACAAAAAACAAAACAAAAAAGGAAATAAACACGCATCCGTGATCTTTCTTCTGGTAGAAAATACGAAATTCCACATTTTTGAAGATAGGAGCTTGAAATCCTCTATAATAGGGTTCTCTGCTACGCTGAATCTGATGGTGTGATTTCCATCAAGGTTCTATGACTTTTAGGGGGTTTTCCCCCCTTTTTTCGAAAATCAGGTAAATTTTCTCAGGCGTGTAACTTTTCATGGGTAGAACTGATCTTGATAAAACTTACATATTTGAAATCAACATAAAAATATGATTCTTTTGATGTATCTATTGGTATTAAAACTTCGTTTTTTAGTGTTTCGGTTACTATTGAGCCGGGTCACTCCTTACTTAAAGTTCGTTACCAGGAACTGTTTGATTGTTGATGCTTTGAACAGCAGTACTAAAACTGGTAATGCAGCAAAGCAAGGTGACTAGTTTCTACTCTTGATGGATAAGTAATGACGGAGGAATTAAATAAAAGAAAATAAAGCAAGTTTTTTCGATTGAAAGTTTTTTCGATTGAGGAAGGCTAAAACCCTCATATTCGGAATAATTTCTGTTTGTATTAAGTTTGAATGTTGCTTCTTAATTTCAGGTGAAAAAGAATTGTCTGCTTTTTTATTTAATTCCTGGTCGCTTTTCAAGTCAGGCCAGGAAATACCCCACCCCTCCATGGAAAATTTTCTAATGAAAATCTCCATGCAGAAAATTAATTCTCCTCAAAAAATTTCCGAATAATAAATATTATATGTAAAACTGGGCAAATTCAGTAGCTTACAGATCTGTCTCTAGGTGCTGTAGGGGGTCATATCATCCCCAGAGGCACATTTATTGGACCTTTCAACTATGCTAAACCAAATGAATATCTAAGAAATTTTATTGGATGTTTTTGGGCAAAAAGGGCCGTTAAAAGGTGTCTATTTGCCGTCCAGTCTTTTTGTTCACTTAAAAATTGCACTGGTACTTTTAATTTCGGTTTGTATTAGCTCTCTATCGATCATATAGGACCATTGGTTTGATGCAATCAACCCTGGGGGAAAAACTAGTAAACACGCATCCATGATCTTTTATCTGATAAAAAATACAAAAGTCTATATTTTTGCGCATAGGAGATTGAAACCTTTATAGTAGGGTTCTCTGATATGATGATGTCATTTTTCAGTTGGATTGCTTGACTTTTTGGGAGTGTTTCCCCTCTTTGTCGAGAATCAGGCAAATTTTCCCAGGCCCTTAGCTTTTGAGGGGTAACATTAAACTCAATGAATATTTTGTACTTGAAATTAGCATAAAAAAAACGAATTATTTTGATTTATTAATTGTTACTGATGTTTACTTTTTTAGAGTTTTGGTTGTTATTGGGCAGATTCGCTCCTTGCAGTTTGTTACCACGAACCGTTTGATTAATGGCTGCTGATATTTCTTTAGATACCAAGTTTGTTCTTTGCGTTTCTACGAATATTTATAGAGATAGCCAAGCATATTGGGGTATGCAAAATTTGTTTTTCCAAGCTTGTATTTTTTTTTATTATTATTATTATTTCGCGCCCAATTAACATGCATTTGAGTGTTGTTGGATAAAAAAATTTTTTATCTAACACTTTCGCTTCTACAAGGTAACAGAAATTGTTAGCTAACATTGTTTGTCAACGATGGGACGATAGAAAATAACTTTTAAAAACAAATCTTTCTTGGCAACACTTCTGTTTCCGCATGCTAATATTTAGACACCAACAATCAGCAACAGTTGGGGTGACGCAACCAACTCTATTATTATTTTAAATACATTTTGTAGGGTGGCAATTTTTAGAGCTATATGAATCTTTCTCATTGGAAATAAGGAAAACTCATGAAATACAGCGATTCGATATCAACCTCGGAAGCTTAACCTCACTCAACTACGACGAGAAAACAAAAAACTCAGCACTGAAAACTTAACCCAGTCTACTCAACACAATAAACTCAAATAAAATTGTCGAATCTCTACCATTTGCAAATGCACCATAACTATCAAACGTTGATTCAACAACAAAGCAAAATAGTAGCAAAGACAAGTGAACTAGGAAACTTAAAAGAAGTTAAACGGTCCCAAAAACTCAGCTTAATTAACACAATAAGAGATATATCATTGGCCCATCGGTAAGCTAAACCAAAGGTGCTTAAATCAAGACACATATCCAAAAACAAAAACCCGAACTGGTAAACTCACCAAAGACATTTGTTCCCAGTCAACACAAAATAGAAACTCACTATAACATCTCAATAGAGTCATCACAATCTGAGAAACTCAACACGCACAACTCAACACAGAAAATTCAACATTAACAACTCAACCCAATCCAAAAAGGAGGATTTCCTGAAGCCATTTCTTGGCCTACTAATTATGCCTTGCGATTGATTTTATTCATCAAATTGATATGGTCACCACTTTCCAATATAGAAAAGGAACAAAGATTTTCTTTTTTTTATTGAAGTTGCGAAAACAATTTATTTTTCAAAACCTGAAGGGGGGATATTTTTATTGTATTATTTTCTCAATGAAAATACTAGAATTGTTTATTTTACAAATTTAGGGAGTGTGGTAATTGTCCCCCTTCCTTTCCCTTCCCAGTTGATGCTCCTGTAAGTTGGCGGTGCTGGTTCATACGGCACATAACGGCATCACGGGACAATATATATTTTACACAAGAGAGGATACAGAGAAAGATATGCTTGAGATTCTTTTTATTTATTTTTACTTTTGTTGCCAACCAGTGGGGATTTTTTTTTCTTTTTTTTAAATCGTGATTGCAGCAAAAAACAAAGCTACGTCAAAATTACTCAAAATTTGAATCTTTTCTCCGAGATAAAAAAAAAATTGAGAATAAAAGAAAAACAAATATATTAATAGTCTATGTGAACACTTGCGTGCCATTATAAATAATGCACTGTTAAAAGTAATACTGTGATGCATAAAATGATGTGTAAATTGGAAAAAAGACTAGAAATTCCGGAAATTTATTTCGTCAGAATCCCTCTTGTCCTTTTTTCTATTATATAAACAAATCAGCAAAACGAATTGTGACAATACTAGACCTTCTAATATATTAATTTGGTCACATGTGGTTGTTTCTAATTTATAATTGTTTGGGAACCAGTTTTTAAGCAAGTATCTTTCTGACTATGCGCTTTCTATTCTTATTTCTTCTTATATTGATTCAAACGAAACCTCTGAAGTTACCAAAAATATCAAATCGCCGCTAAACACATACTTATGCTTTCTAGATTCCATCCCTGTGCACGAAGATTAGATCACCAAGCAAGGGTGTATCTAGAATTTTTATTCGGGCGAGATTGCTTTTTTTTCGGGTGTGGGGAGCTAACAAAATGTCACGCTTATAGGGGTTGAACAAAAATTTGGGGGGGGGGAGGGGCTCGAATCGTGTATCACCGCTGGATACAGCATTGACAATATGCTTTCAATCAGCAAATGCAAAAGGAAGGCAAAAAGTTATTAAAATTTTTTGGCATATTTCGACACCAATGAAAATAAAATCTAAGAGCTACAATGCATCGGGATAAATATATCTTTATTTATTTAAATTTCTTTCGTGACACGAAAATGATTTGGTAAGTCTAACCATTGCAATCCTCCCGATACTACGCAGTAGCAAGGGAGTCTTCTGACAATAGGTTATGTCGATTTCTCCACAAATACACTGTTTAGTAATGAATCAATAACGAAGACACGAATCTTTTGTAGACGATTTGTATAGCGATTGAACCTGTGTCATCTTTAAGGACAAATGTGAGCCTCATTTCTTTCAGGTAGACTGTGGAAACGTTAGAAAAATTGTGATTAATTCATGTCTTTGTTGACAGCACATAGTTCAACGTATAAAGTCGACATAAATTTCGCCTTTTGAGGAAGCAGAAAAACTGCATAGTCTCATTGAAATTCGTCTTGTTACTTAATCAACAACTTTGTCAATAAAAATTATAAATCAAACCGCATTTGGAAAATATAAAAATTTACGAGGTTTTTCCCTTTCCCTAGATTTTCAAAAATACCTTTTTTCTGTATTTTCATGGAAAAATATATTTTTTATACTTTCATTGAAAAATTGAAAAACAACAAAATTGCAACTCCTAGATCTTGAAAAACATATTTTACTTCCCCCCTTCATCTCTACATTTTTGTGAATCGACACTCCTGACCCTTATTACGCCAAAGATCAGAGACTATCGCACTCTTAATTTTCATTTTGTGACAATCAATATTTGAAACCCCCTAAAAAGCTTTACTGGCTAATGTATGCTTTGTCCCAAAACTTTTAGACAGAGCGTCTCTATTGTGTTGTTATTTACAAATCCAAAACCCCAATATTGGCTATAGTTTACTTTAAGCGTAAGAGAATTATAAGAATTTGGTAGTTTTCACCAACACACACGTTTTTCACGTGGATGCTTTTATCTATTGTAGAGTTTGCAACCATGGCAGAAACTTACCAAATTGGCGATATTAAATAAGAAAATTTTAAGTTATGTCTATAAATTTTTCGGGAGGGAGTTTTTTTGTTTATTTTAAGTTTAATTTTTCCCCTTTAATTGGCTCTCAAAATTTAGTTCACGTTGTTGATTATCGACGAAAATACTTTTGGTGTCAAAAAGCTTTTTGCTCTTTAAATACGAGCATGGGAATCTGGCAGATTTGCCAAACTTTAAAAATCAAGTTTTTTTCTTAAACTGTATCTTGAAAACTTATTTTTGCTTTTGCAGCCTCTAAAGACGTGCTTTTTACATTTTAGGATTCGTCCAAATACCATGCGTCGGTTACTCGCCTTCCTACGCCTATACCAGAGTCACCAATGCACGAAAAAGAAGAGTCACGTGGTTGCTGTTCTTGCTTGCCGCTAGAGTCACGACATGTACTGGCTAAAATGACTCATGTCGATTTACTTACATCACCAAGTTTTGTTCTCATCTTCTTATCTAGTTTCTTAACACTGATGGGGTTTTTTGTACCATTTATGTATCTTACAGGTATATACCCCTTACTTTATTCGGAAAAAAAACAAGCTCTTTATATGGCAATCTGATGAATTTGTTCATTCTTGTAGGTCCTAAAGAAAATAGTGCTGAGTTGCTTGCGAGCTTAAACAATGAGTCGCCAATAAAGAATACTGAGTTGCCAACTGGAATACTGGGTCTTTAGTGGTTCTGTTGACAAAGCCACAGACTGAATTACTTCTAGTTTTTTTCCTTTATTTTGCCTAACTATAACAATTAAAGATTTAACAACTCTACTTTTATTTAAACCAATTCAGTCCATGAACACAGCCATGGATTTTAGTTTAATTGGAACCTATTACGGATCGTCTAATGACTTGCAGAACAAACACTTAACAAATATAATTTTCAATTAATTTACAAAAATTTGTAATTATTTGACAAATAATTACGTTGCAGAACGTAGTTAACACTTAACAAATATCATTTTCGGGAATTGCGAACCCAATAACCAAAATACAACATTTTTCTAGCTGTTTTGCATAATATCATTCCAGCACAGGGTTGCCCCTTTCACGATTGCGCCAAAATTGCACTAAATAATAAATACAGTTCTTTAATAGTGTCAATTAAGTTTATTTGTAAGCTTATGTGAATTATGTCCATTAACAACAAATTATTTTAGATATGACGGATCAACAATTACCGTTTACAATTATTTTCATCACTAGAAAGGCTTCAGCAATGCTTGATTTCTTAAGTTTAAACCCCTCCCCCTCTCCGGGCCCAGTGAATTGTTTTTATAGGTCATAAACAAAAAACACGTCTTCATTGCATTATTTTTTTGTATTTAGACCATGAGAAGTTAGAAAACAATTCTTACTACGTAAAATGCAGAATAATTGTACCTAACATATTAAGCAAGCAGATCTGCTATATTTACCCCCCCCCCTCCCCCCTGAATGTGCAAATATATAGCCCAAATTTGTTTCTAAAGTATAATATTTTTATCTTACTTCGGTATATTTCATTAGGATTGAGCACCAGAGAAACATTTTAGAAGAACATTAGGTCTATCATACAAGTACCAAAAGTTTTTTTTCTAATCGCAATTTTCCAGTTTGCGCTTTAACAGGTATAAAGAACCGATTCGGTGATAAGTGTTTAGCGTTTTTCAAACACAGTTCAGTATTTTTCCTACGCATACTGGAGACGCTAATTCACAAAATGGGGATTTTTCGTTTTTTTTATTTTCATGAACATACGAAAAGGTGTTTTTCAAAATCTAAGAGGCCGTTTTTTAGATTTGTAGAATAAGAATACCATGATACAGTTTTTTTTCCAAAATCCAGGGAGGAGGAGGTAATTGCCCCCCCCCCCCTCCACCTATATTTGTCTCCGTGGTGTAAACCCAGATAAAGAAATAATTTTTTCCGCCTTTGAAGTCGGCAAAAAGCACAGTGAAATACAACTAATTAAGAACTAGCAACTTTTTACATTAAAAAATAAATAACAAGAATAGTGACATTATGATAAACAGGTTTTTTTATTATAAAGTTCACAGGTGCGTATAAGCCTTAGCTACCACAGTAAATCATATTAGGGTAACGGTAGACTTTTAAAATTTCACAATCTTTGATTGCTCAAAAAAGTTGATGTTGGTCGTATTTATGACCATTAAGTCCAAAGTCATGTCACAAAGTCATGTGTCTTTTGTCAAATAATATTATTTGGAAGTGATGGACGTTCAGTAAAAAGAATTTAGTTGAAATAAGGGGCAAACTGGTTCTAAAAAAAAATAAATAATAATTGTTTAAGAAATTGTTGAGATGGCTAGGGCACGTTGTGCGGATGAAGGATGAAAGATTACCGCAGATTGTCCTTTTCGGCCAACCGTCTAGGGCTAAACGGAAATCAGGTTGTCCTCGTCTGGAGTGAGAGGACGTCATAAAGAAGGACTTAAAGAAAATAGGAACTTCCTGGGAGGGCGTAAAAACGGAGGCTTTGAATAGATTGGGATGGAGGAGGAGCGTGCGTAGCTGTGTTGGCCCCAGACGGCTTGGAGCTGCGGCGAGTTAATAGTAGTAGTAGTAGCAGTATAAATTACTTTTGTAAAGCCAAAATTATTACACCGCTAGAATTTTTACTCATTTCTCAACCAGTGGCCGAGTGGGATTTGAGCAAATGATGTTCTAAAAAAAACATTTCAAATAGTTTCAGCAAATGTTTAAATATGGTTGAGCTTTTCAAATGAGTAGTAAAATAAAGCTTTTAAATAAGTTTAAAATTTCCAATTATTTTCCAACTTACCATTAAAATTTTGAAAAGGAGCAGTAATAATATTTTTTTGTTTCTTAAAGTTGAACCCAGAAAACAACTTTTCTAGGATATCCCGACACACCCAGGAAATTAATTATAAAACTAGATTTTGTATCTTTTAATCTGTCGTTTTTTTTTATGTAAAGCGAAAGGCCAATAACAAAAAGTTTATTAATTCCAAAAATAAAATTTTTTAAAAAAGAAAAGCATAAATAGTGAATACCCAATATAAAATGAAGCTTACTAATAAAACCTTTATTCAACATTATCATGATCATTGACGGAAAAACACCTCAAAATCTACCATATTTTCATCGTCCTTCTCAACTTGTTTCTGCGAATTAGCGTATGTAATTAGGCCTCAGTCACAATTCGACGAGCTTTTTGAAAATACTATTCATTCTTGAAATTGCTTATTTACAAAATAAAGAAAACAATAAAATGCATAGGTTTTTTTTAGAGCCATAAGATTTAGCGTATGGCTTTATTAACAAAATAAAGAAAACAATGAAATGCATAGGTTGTTTTAAAGCCATACGATTCAGCTTATGGCTTTATTAACAAAATTAGAAAAAAACAAGTTTCTTTTTAACTGAAAGCAAGGAGCAACATTAAAACTTAAAATGAACAGAAAATTTTTTGTATATGAACGGGGTGTCCCCTCCTCAACGCCTCACTCTTTACGCTAAAGTTAGACTATTTCTCACAACTCTATTTTTTAAAACAATAAGTTTTAACGCTGCTCCTTACTTTCAGTTAAAAAAACTTGTTTTTTTTATTTAATTTTTGAATCTTTTTGAATTAATGGAGGTTTTGATTTTGGCTCACCGTACATGAATAATTAAAAAAAAATTGCATATTAATTTTACTTTTATTTGGTTAAATGGCTTTCTCGAAAGTTGTTTAATTTTATTTACGAACGTTTTTTTATTAGTAATAAATATACGTAACTTACGAATTAACTTACGTAACGAACTTCTATATTCATATATTTTTGATACGTATATTAGGGGGTTCGCGCCCATGTCAAAACCTCGCTCTTTACGCTAAAGCTCGAATTTTGTTCCAATTCTTTAAAAATGATCCTTTAATCACAAAGGCCGTTAATTAGAATAAATAGCTCTTATTAAAGTACTAAAAAATCTTTGGATTACAAAGCGGGATTTGACTAGGGGGCGAACCCAATCATATACATAATAATTTCAGTAGAGATGCCCCTATTGATCGTGACGGGAGTCCAGATATGGGCATAGAGCCACGTGGTTTATGGACTTTCTCAGTGAGAATTTGAAAAACAGGAATTTTGTCACATTTATGGATGGTTTTATGGACTTTCTCAGTGAGAATGAAAAAACAGGAATTTTGTCACATTTATGGATGGTTCTATGGATGGTTATGTGTGTTGATTATTTGATGGTTTTATGGATTTTGTCAGTGAGAATGGAAAAACAGGAACTTTGTCAGTCCCTTCTTGTTGTTGTTCAATCCAGATGTTACGAGGTCCCGGGAAACAGTTAATTAATGTCTGACAGATGACGTCAAGTTAATTAATGACTTTACATTTCCAAAGAGAAAAGTCTCCGAGAAACAGTTTAAAGTCTGACACATGATGTCATGATTGATTGATTGACACGAAAGCGGAATTAATTTATTGTTCTAAAGAGAATTGATTTGACACGAAAGGGGAATTAATTTGTTGTTCTAAAGAGAATTGATTTCACGGGCAGATGTTTGATCTTAGTGCGCGAAGAGGTTTCCAAATAATTTGAAATAAATTAGCGCAGCGATGCCAAACAAAAGGGACATGCCGAAATTCCGTTTGGGGATAATTTTGGCGAAACCGTTTTAGCTATTTTATGGAATTATTTCGGCGAAACAGCTAGAGACATTTTAAGAGATGATTTTTGAAGAGATTTTGGAAGAGGTTTTGAGTGTGGTCGTTATAAGACACAAGTTCCATTTGAACAGTGTTTTGAGGTCCTCTACCCCAACCCAAAGGGCCCCGAGTGCTCTACCCCAACCCCCCAGGGCCCCGCTTGCGCAACCCCAACCCCCCAGGGGTCCCATGCCCCGACCTAACCCCGAAGGGTTCCGATCCCCCTACCCCAACCCCAAAGGATTCCCATCCCCCTAACTCAACCCCCAAGGAAGCCCCCCGTCCTCAAGGGTCCCCCCAAGCCCCCCAAAGGGCCCCCGACCCCCAAACGCCCTCCCCAGGCCCCTCAAAGGCCCTCCCCTGTCCGCAAAGGTCCCCAGGCACCCAAAGGACCCATGAACACCCCAACACCCTCCCCACGACCCCACAGACCCCCTTCCGGACCCCCCAGGTCCCCCCCGCCCCGCAAGAGCCCCCCCCCCCCCACAAGGCCCTACCCGAGCCCCCAAAGCCCCTCTCCGGTCCTCACAGGTCCCCCGGCTCCCAAAGGACCCATGAACCCCCACACGCCCTCCACCAGTCCCCAAAGACCCCCGTCTGGACCCCAAAGGTCCCCCAGGCCCCCAAAGGGCCCCCCGACCCCCACCAGGCCCAACCCCAGCCCCCACCCCCCCTCTCCGGGCTCCAAAGGTCCACCCCCCCCCAAAAGCCCTCCCCCGGTCCCCAAAGGCCCTCCCCGGGCACCCAGGGCTCCCAAAGGCCCCCGATTGCTCTACCTCAACCCCGAAGGAAGCCCCGGTACTCAAAGGTCCCCCAGGCTCCCAATGGACCAATCGGCACTCAAGGGCCACCCAGACCCCCAGAGGCCCTCCTCAGACCCTCCCCTGCCCCCCCCTGGTCCTCACCGGTCCCCTGGGCTCCCCAAGGGCCATCCGGGCCCCCCGGGTCCCCCCCACCCCCTCCCCCGGCCCCCCAAAGAGGCCCCTCTCCAATTTTTAATACTTTTTTATGGCTTTATTATATCTTTTCTGAACAAGTTCCTTTCATAATGTCATTCCTAAACCCATTTTCCAACCTCAAAGAGTCCCCTCCCCATTTCGTAAATACTTTCTTGAATTTTTTTAACATGGTATTTTTTCAACTTTTTTAAGTATCTTAAAATGACATGAAATATGCTTACGGCTCTACCAATCATACTCTGTGCTTGTTCATGGACACGACGTGGCTTTCCCACTGGTACTCTATGGCAGGTTATCGACACTACCTAGTTTATTGCATGCATTAAATCAGTATTTTTTACGCAGTGGAAGGATAAACACGCAATTCATATCTGTAAAAAGTGAAAATGAATTATTCGACGAACGAATGTACACATGATAAAATCATTGTCGTATTGAATGCTGACAAGGAGAAATACCTGAACTATGAAACGAGTGCAAGCGGTAACACTATTGGAAATGTATGCATGCGTTGTCATGACAGCGAGAAGTTAGATTTCTTTGGAGCACCCAAGAATTTCAATCGTGTAAACGGCGGATATGCAAGAGTGACGTTTCCAGAGATGTTAGTGCTCAAAGAGAATACTAGTCTAAAACTTTTAGTTGATGACGAAGGGCAACTACATGCTTGTAGTCCTGGTAACACATTATCGGTTGATAAATCCTATCGTCATCTTTCAGGTATTAGCATACGAAAGAATAGAGGGAGAAGACAAGCATACTCCTGCAATAATGTCATTAATCATATCTTGTCAATATGCCAAAACTGCCATCTATGTAAAAATAATGTGAGAATAGACAGTGAAATCACAGGCAGAATAAAAAGGACATTAGCAGACAATATCATCAATGAATATAAAGATGAATTGACGGAAAGTGAAGCGCAAGTGTACTAATAATGTGTAATAATGTATTTAACGTATTTTTATATTAATATTCTACATCTCATTATTTCATTAAAAATATTTTATGCATTATTTTGTTAATTGTTCATTATTTTAGGGTATGCTAGAACGTCAAACGTTAAGAATATCTATTAAAAATGTCAGAGATGAAAGAAAAAGAATTTTTAGAGATAAAGATACTACTAGCAGGCTCAATGTTTCATAGAAGATAGAAAAGTTCAAGATATCTTCTGAATTTTACCAAAGAACAAAATTCACTTGTAATTTCACTAGAGAAAATAAAAGGATTCCAATTCATTTTTGAGTTCATTGAGACATACAAAATATAAATTTAACTTCTAAATTTTTATTTAGAAGATAGTAAAAGTTATGATCTGACTATGATTATTTTCCATGGAGATAAAAAGTTTCACTATAATTATAAATTTTATTAAATTCAATTGCGACCTTTCTCAAAGAGTCAAATTTAAAGTTCTATTCCAAATATTGTCCCGGAAGACGAAAAGTTCAACTTCGATTCTGAAATTATCTCAATGAAAATGAAATAAGCTATTGATCATTTCTATTTTCCCAAAATAATAAAAAAATTTTCCACTTCAGTTCAGATTTTTCTCAAACAGATGAAAAAATTTAAAATACTGTTCAAAATTTTTCATAGAAGATAAAAAAGTTCAAGTTCTCTTCAGAATTTTACCAAAGAACACAATTCAATTCTAATTTCACCAGAGAAAACAGAAAGCTTCCACTTCAGTTTTAAGTTCACCGAGACATAAAAAATTTAAAGTTCACTTCTAAATTTTTCTGTAGAAGATAGGAAAAGTTGTGCTATGATTATGATTATTTTCCATGGAGATAAAAGGTTTCACTTTAATTCTAAATTTTCTTAAATTCAATTCCGACCTTTCTCAAAGAGTCAAATTTAAAGTTCTATTCCAAATATTTTCCCGGAAGACGAAAAGTTCAACTTCGATTCTGAAATTTTCTCAATGAAAATGAAATAAGCTATAGATCATTTCTGTTTTCCAAAAATAATATAAAAATTTTCCCCTTCAGTTCAGATTTTTCTCAAACAGATGAAAAAATTTAAAATACTGTTCCAAATTTTTCATAGAAGATAGAAAAGTTCAAGTTCTCTTCAGAATTTTACCAAAGAACACAATTCAATTCTAATTTCACCAGAGAAAACAAAAAGCTTCCACTTCAGTTTTAAGTTCACTGAGACATAAAAAATTTAAAGTTCACTTCCAAATTTTTATTTAGAATATAGGACTAGTTATCCTATGATTGTGATTATTTTAAATGAAGATAAAGGGTTACACTTTAATTATAAAATTTATTAAATTCAATTGCGACATTTCTCAAAGAGTCAAATTTAAAGTTCTGTTCCAAATATTTTCCCGGAAGACGAAAAGTTCAACTTCGATTCTGACATTATCTCAATGAAAATGAAATAAGCTATAGATCATTTCTTTTTTCCCAAAATAATAAAAAAATTTCCTCCTTCACTTCAGATTTTTCTCAAACAGATGAAAAAATTTAAAATACTGTTCCAAATTTTCATAGAAGATAGAAAAGTTCATTATCTCTTCTGAATTTTACCAAAGAACACAATTCAATTCTAATTTCACCATAGAAAATAAAAAGCTTCCACATCAGTTTTAAGTTCACAAAGAAATAAAGAAATTTAAAGTTAACTTCTAAATTTTTCTGTAGAAGATAGGAAAAGTTATGCTATGATTATGATTATTTTCTATGGAGATAAAAAGTTTCACTTTAATTCTAAATTTTCTTAAATTCAACTCCGACCTTTCTCAAAGAGTCAAATTTAAAGTTCTGTTCCAAATATTTTCCCAGAAGACGAAAAGTTCAACTTCGATTCTGAATTTTCTCAATTAAAATGAAATAAGCAATTGATCATTTCCATTTTCCTAAATAATATAAAAATTTTCCTCTTCAGTTCAGATTTGTCTCAAACAGATGAAAAAATTTAAAATATTGTTCCAAATTTTTCATAGAAGTTAAAAAAGTTCAAGTTCTCTTCTGAATTTTACTAAAGAACACAATTCAATTCTAATTTCACCAGAGAAAACAAAAATCTTCCACGTCAGTTCTTTATTTCACAAAGACATAAAGAAATTTAAAGTTCAATTCTAAATTTTTCGGTGGAAGATAGGAAAAGTTATCCTAAGAATGTGATTATTTTATAGTGCAGAAAAAATTATTTACTGATTTTATAATTTTCTTAAACGATTAAATGACACGAAATATACAAACGGCTACGCTAATCAAAAATTGTGAGTGTTGAAGGATTCGGAGTGGTGTTCTAACTGAGCATATCTGCCTAGTTATCTACAATACATAGATTACTGTTTGCCTTTAATCAGTATTTTTTACGCAGTGGAAGGATAAACACACAATTCATATCTGTAAAAAGTGAGGATGAATTATTCGACGAACGAATGTGCACATGATAAAATCATTGTCGTATTGAATGCTGACAAGGAAAAATACCTGATCTATGAAACGAGTGCAAGCGGTAACACTATTGGAATTGTATTCATGCGTTGTCATGACAGCGAGAAGTTAGATTTCTTTGGACTACCGAAATCATTCAAAACTGATCAAGGTGGATATGCGAGAGTGAGAGCACCAGAGATGATAGTGCTAAAGGAGAATGCCAACTTAGAAAGAATTGTCGATGATCGAGGACAACTCCTTGCTTACAGTTCTGGTAGCACGATACCTATTGATAGATCCTATTCCCATCGTTCTGGTATTACTATTCAAATGAAAGCAAAGAAGAAAAGAAAGGCCTACTGCTGCACAAGTGTAAGAAATCATATCATTTCTCCCTACCAGAACTGTCATCTATGTAAAAATAATGTGAGAATAGACAGTGAAATCACAGGCAGAATAAAAAGGACATTAGCAGACAATATCATCAATGAATATAAAGATGAATTGATGGAAAGTGAAGCGCAAGTGTACTAATAATGAGTAATAATGTATTTAACGTATTTTTATATTAATATTCTACATCTCATTATTTCATTAAAAATATTTTATGCATTATTTTGTTAAGTGTTCATTATTTTAGGATATGCTAGAACGTCAAACGCTCAGAATATCTATTAAATAGGTCAGAGATGAAAGAAAAAGAATTTTTAGAGATAAAGATACTACTAGCAGGCTCAAAGTTTCATAGAAGATAGAAAAGTTCAAGATCTCTTCTGAATTTTACCAAAGAACACAATTCAATTCTAATTTCACCAGAGAAAACAAAAATCTTCCACTTAAGTTCTTTATTTCAAAAAGACAGGTTAGGTATAGGTTAGGTATAAATAAATATTAATAAATAAATAGAAACATTTCTACATGTTTAAGTTAGGTTAGGTTAACTTGTCATGAGCTATAATTATAAGTTAAACTAACCTTTCCCGACGAGTATAGTTAGGTTAGGTTAGGCTAGATTAAGTTCGGTTAGATTAGGTTAGGTTAGGTTAGGTTAGCCCACATACGCGTCACTTAGGTTAGCTTGGGTTAGGTGAGAGACAGGCAAAAAGTTAGGTTTATGATTAGGTTAGGTTAGGTTAGATTAAGTTAGATTAGGTAAGGTGAAGTTAGGTTATGTTAGGTTAGGTTAATTTAGGTTAGACTAGCTTAGCCTACGTACGCGCGCGCTCGTAGGCTAAGCTAGGATCACCGACAATTACCTAACCGAACCTAATCTAACCTAACTTAATCTAACCTAACCTAACCTAATCATATACCTAACGTTTTGCCTGTCTCTCACCTAACCTAAGCTAACCTAAGTGACGCGTAAGTGGGCTAACCTAACCTAACCTAACCTAATCTAACCTAACTTAATCGAGCCTAACCTAACCTAACTCTACGCGCCGGTAAAGTTTAGTTTAACTTCTAATGCGCGCTAAGTACAAGTTAACCTAACTTAAAAAAGGAGATAAGTTTCTATTTATTTATACCTAAACGCTTGTTTTGGAGGTTAGATTAACGAGTGTGAACTATTATCCTTAATAATAGAAGAAGTCCCTCATTTTATAATTTAGAAATTTGAAGGGTAAATCCATAAGAAAAATGAGTTAAAATTTAATTTAAAATTAGAAGATAAATTTAAATTTTTCATCTTTTTGAGAAAAAACCTGAACTGAAATGAAACCTTTTTATTTTCTTGCAAAAATTAGAAGAGAACTTTGATTGTTCTATGTTTTTGAGAAACTAAGAATTGAAGTGGGAACTTTTCATTTTCATTGGTAAAATTCAGAATTGAGCTAACTTTTTTCACTTCTTTAAGAAAATTCCGAAGAGAACTTGAACTTTTCTTCACTTCGTTGAAAAAATTTTAAATTGAACTAGAAATTTTTATCTTCCGACAGAATATTCACATGTATGGTATTTATCTTCTGTGAAAATATTCACAACTATGGTATTAATTTTTTATCTCCCACCGAAAAATTTAGAATTGAACTTTAAATTTCTTTATGTCAATGTGAAATAAAGAACTGAAGTGGGAGATTCTGTGTTCTCTGGTTAAATTTGAGCTGAATTGTGTTCTTTGGTAAAATTCTGAAGAGAACTTGAACTTTTTTAACTTCTATGAAAAATTTGGAACAGTATTTTGTATTTCTTCATCTCTTTGAGAAAAATCTGAACTGAAGTGGAAAATTTTTATATTTATTTGGGGAAAATAAAAATGATCAAAAACTTATTTCATTTTTAATTGAGAAAATTCAGAATTGAAGTTGAAGTTTTCTTCTCCCGGGAAAATATTTAGAACAGAACTTAAAATCTTTTCATCTCTTTGAGAAAGGTTGGAACTGAATTGAAGATAATTTGTAATTAAAGTTTAACATTTCATGTTCATGGAAAATTAACATACTCAGAGTATCACATTTCCTATCTTTTGTAGAAAAATTTAGAAGTGAACCTTAAATTGCTTTTGTCTCCGTGAACTTAAAACTTACTCGGAAGCTTTTTATTTTATATTTTGAAATTAGAATTGAAATGTTTTATTTAGTAAAATTAAGAAGAGAACTTGTACTTTTTTAACTTCTATGAAAAATTTGGAAGAGTATTTTAAATTTTTTCATCTGTTTGAGAAAAATCTGAACTGAAGTGAAAAATTTTTATATTATTTTGGGAAAATAGAAATGATCAATAACTTATTTCTTTTTCATTGAGAAAATTCAGAAGAGAACTTGAACTTTCCTTGACTTCGTTGAGAAAATTTAAATTGAACTAAAAATTTTTATTTTCCGGGAAAATATTCACAAGTATGGTATTGCTTTTTCTATCTTCCACCTAAAAATTTAGAATTGAACTTTAAATTTCTTTATGTCATTATGAAATAATGAACTTAAGTTGAAAATTTTTATTTTATCTGGTGAAATTAGAATTGAATTGTTTTCTTTAGTAAAATTCAGACTAGAAGTTGAACTTTTCATCTTCTGGGAAAATATTTGGAACAGAACTTTAAGTTTGACTCTTTGAGAAAGGTCGGAATTGAATTTAAGAAAATTTAGAATTAAAGTGAAACTTTTTATCTCCAGGGAAAATATTCACAATCATAGCATAACTTTTACTATCTTCTAAAGAAAAATTTAGAAGTGAACTTAAAATTTCTTTATGTCTTTGTGAAATAAAGAACTTAAGTGGAAGATTTTTGTTTTCTCTGGTGAAATTTTAATTGAATTGTGTTCTTTGGTAAAATTCAGAATATATCTTGAACTTTTCTATCTTCTATGAAACTTTGAGCCTGCTAGTAGTATCTTTATCTCTAAAATTCTTTTTCTTTCATCTCTGACATTTTTAATATATATTCTGAGCGTTTGACGTTCTAGCATATCCTAAAATAATGAACACTAAACAAAATAATGCATAAAATATTTTTAATGAAATAATGAGATGTAGAATATTAATATATAAATACGTTAAATACATTATTACACATTATTAGTACACTTGCGCTTCACTTTCCATCAATTCATCGATGATATTGTCTGCTAATGTCCTTTTTATTCTATCTGTGATTTCACTGTCTATTCTCACATTATTTTTACATAGATGGCAGTTCTGGCAGGTAGAAATGATATAATTTCTGTCACTAGTGCAGCAGTAGGCCTTTCTTTTTTTGTTTGCTTTCATTTGAATAGTAATACCAAACCGATGGGACTAGGATCTATCAATAGGTATCGTACTACCAGAACTGTAAGCAAGGAGTTGTCCTCTATAATAGAAAATTCTTTCTAAGTTGGCATTCTCATTTAGTACTATCATCTCTGGTGCTTTCACCCTCGCATATCCACCTTGAGCAATTTTGAATGATTTCTATAGTCCAACGAAATCTAACTTCTTGTTGTCATGACAACGCATGCATACATTTCCAATAGTGTTACCGTTTGCACTCGTTTCATAGTTCAGGTATTTCTCCTTGTCAGCATTCAATACGACAATGATTTTATCATGTGCACATACGTTCGTCGAATAATTCATCCTCACTTTTTTACAGATATGAATTGTGTGTTTATCCTTCCACTGCGTAAAAAATACTGATTTAATGCATGCAATAAACTAGGTAGTGTCGATAACCTGCCATAGAGTACCAGTGGGAAAGCCACGTCGTGTCCATGAACAAGCACAGAGTACGATTGGTAGAGCCGTAAGCATACTTCATGTCATTTCAGGATTTAAGAAAATTAGAATTAAAGTGAAACTTTTCATCTTCATGGAAAATAATTACATTCATAGTATAACTTTTCCTATCTTCCACCGAAAAATTTAGAATTGAACTTTAAATTTCTTTATGTCTTTGTGAAATAAAGAACTGACGTGGAAGATTTTTGTTTTCTCTGGTGAAATTAGAATTGAAGTGTGTTCTTTAGTAAAATTCAGAAGAGAACTTGAACTTTTCTATCTTCTATGAAAAATTTGGAACAGTATTTTAAATTTTTCCATCTGTTTGAGAAAAATCTGAACTGAAGTGGAAAATTTTTATATTATTTTGGGAAAATGGAATTGATCAATAGCTTATTTCATTTTCATTGAGAAATTTTAGAATCGAAGTTGAACTTTTCGTCTTCTGGGGAAATATTTAGAACAGAACTTTAAATTTGACTCTTTAAAAAAGGTCGGAATTGAATTTAAGAAAATTTAGAATTACAATGAAACTTATTATCTACATGGAAAATATTCACAATCATGGCATAACTTTTTATTTTTTCTACAGAAAAATGTAGAATTGAACTTTAAATTTTTTATGTCTTGGTGAAATTAAAACTGATGTGGAAGCTTTTTATTTTATCTGGTGAAATTAGAATTGAATTGTGTTCTTTAGTAAAATTCAGAAGAGATCTTGAACTTTTCTATATTCTATGAAAATTTGGAACAGTATTTTAAATTTTTTCATCTGTTTGAGAAAAATCTGAAGTGAAGGTGGAAATTTTTATATTATTTTGGTAAAATAGAAATGATCTGTAGCTTATTTCATTTTCATTGATAAAATGTCAGAATCGAAGTTCAACTTTTAGTCTTCATGGGCAATATTTGGAACATAACTTTAAATTTGACTCTTTGAGAAAGGTCGCAATTGAATTTAAGAAAATTTAGAATTATAGTGAAACTTTTTATCTCCATGGAAAATAAACATAATCATATCATAACTTTTCCTATCTTCTAAAGAAAAATTTAGAAGTGAACTTTAAATTTTTTATGTCTCAGTGAACTTAAAACTGAAGTGGAAGCTTTCTGTTTTCTCTGGTGAAATTAGAATTGAATTGTGTTCTTTGATAAAATTCTGAAGAGAACTTGAACTTTTCTATCTTCTATGAAAAATTTGGAACAGTATTTTAAATTTTTTCATCTGTTTGAGAAAAATCTGAACTGAAGTGGAAAATTTTTATATTATTTTGGGAAAATAGAAATGATCAGTAGCTTATTTCATTTTCATTGATAAAATTTCAGAATCGAAGTTGAACTTTTCGTCTTCCGGGACAATATTTGGAATAGAACTTTAAATTTGACTCTTTGAGAAAGGTCGGAATTGAATTTAAGAAAAGTTAGAATTAAAGTGAAACTTTTTATCTCCATGGAAAAAAATCATAATCATATCACAACTTTTCCTATATTCTAAAGAAAAATTTAGAAGTGAACTTTATTTTTGTTATATCTCGGTGAACTCAAAAATGAAGTGGAAACTTTTTATTTTATATGGTGAAATTACAAGTGAAGTGTGTTCTTTGATAAAATTCAGAAGAGATCTTGAACTTTTCTATCTTCTATGAAACATTGAGTCTGCTAGTAGTATCTTTATTTCTAAAAATTTTTTTTCTTTCATCTCTGACCTTATTAATAGATATTCTGAGCGTTTGACGTTCTAGCATACCCTAAAATATGGAATAATTAACAAAATAATACATAAAATGTTTTTACTGAGATAATGTGATGTAGAATATTAATATAAAAATACGTTAAATACAATATTACTCATTATTAGTACACTTGCGCTTCACTTTCCATCAATTCATCTTTATATTCATTGGTGATATTGTCTGCTAATGTCCTTTTTATTCTGCCTGTGATTTCACTGTCTATTCTCACATTATTTTTACATAGATGGCAGTTCTGGCATATTGACAAGATATGATTTATTACATTATTGCAGGAGTATGCTTGTCTTCTCCCTCTATTCTTTCGTATGCTAATACCTGAAAGATGACGATAGGATTTATCAACCGATAATGTGTTACCAGGACTACAAGCATGTAGTTGCCCTTCGTCATCAACTAAAAGTTTTAGACTAGTATTCTCTTTGAGCACTAACATCTCTGGAAACGTCACTCTTGCATATCCGCGGTTTACACGATTGAAATTCTTCGGTACTCCAAAGAAATCTAACTTCTCGCTGTCATGACAACGCATGCATACATTTCCAATAGTGTTACCGCTTGCACTCGTTTCATAGTTCAGGTATTTCTCCTTGTCAGCATTCAATACGACAATGATTTTATCATGTGTACATTCGTTCGTCGAATAATTCATTTTCACTTTTTACAGATATGAATTGCGTGTTTATCCTTCCACTGCGTAAAAAAAACTGATTTAATGCATGCAATAAACTAGGTAGTGTCGATAACCTGCCATAGAGTACCAGTGGGAAAGCCACGTCGTGTCCATGAACAAGCACAGAGTATGAGTGGTAGAGCCGTAAGCATATTTCATGTAATTTTAAGATACGTAAAAAAGTTGAAAAAATACCATGTTAAAAAATTCAAGAAAGTATTTACGAATTGGGGAGGGGACTCTTTGAGGTTGGAAAATGGGTTTAGGAATGACATTATGAAAGGAACTTGTTCAGAAAAGATATAATAAAGCCATAAAAAAGTATTTAAAAAATGGAGAGGGGCCTCTTGGGGGGGCCCGGGGCGGGGGTTGGGGGGACCCGGGGGGCCCGGTTTGCCCTTGGGGAGCCCGGGGGACCTGTGAGGACCCGGGGCGGGCCGGTGAGGGTCTGTGCAGGGCCTCTGGGGGTCGGGGGGGCACTTGTGTGCCGATTGGTTCTTTGGGAGCCGGGGGGACCTTTGCGTACCGGGGCGTCCTGCGTGGGTGTGGTAGAGCACTCTGGGGCCTGGGGGATCCCTGCGAGCCCGGGGAGGGCCGTTGGGGACCGGGGTTGGGCGTTTGGGGTCTGGTGGAAGGTTTGGGACCGGTGAGGGCCTTTGGGGGCGCGGGTAGGGCCTTGTGGGGGGCGGGGGGCCCTTTGGGGGCCGGGGGGCCCTTGGGGGACCAGACGGGGGTCTTTGGGGACTGGGGGAGGGCGTGTGGGGGGTCATGGGTCCTTTGGGTGCCTGGGGACCTTTGAGGACCGGGGCGGGCCTTGGGGGGCGCGGGTCGGGCCTTTTGGGGGGGGGGGGGCCTTGGGGGTGGGGGGGGGACCTTTGGGGACCGGAAGGGGGTCTTTGGGGACTGGTGGAGGGTGTTTGGGGGTTCATGGGTCCTTTGGGAGCCTGGGGACCTTTGTGGACCGGGGAGGGCCTTTGCGGGGCCTGGGGTGGGCGTTTGGCGGTCGGGGGCCCTTGGGGGGGTTTGGGGGGACCCTTGAGGACTGGGGGCTTCCTTTGGGGCTGAGGTAGGGGGATGGGAATCCTTTGGGGTTGGGGTAGGGGGATCGGAACCCTTCGGGGTTGGGTAGGGGGATCGGAACCCTTTGGGGTTGGGGTAGAGCAATCGGGGCCCTTCGGGGTTGGGGTAGAGCTATCGGGGCCCTTTGGGTTGGGGTAGAGGACCTCACAACACTGTTCAAATGGAACTTGTGTATTATAACGACCACACTCAAAACCTCTTCCAAAATCTCTTCAAAAATCATCTCTTAAAATGTCTCTAGCTGTTTCGCCGAAATAATTCCATAAAATAGCTAAAACGGTTTCGCCAAAATTATCCCCAAACGGAATTTCGGCATGTCCCTTTTGTTTGGCATCGCTGCGCTAATTTATTTCAAATTATTTGGAAACCTCTTCGCGCACTAAGATCAAACATCTGCCCGTGAAATCAATTCTCTTTAGAACAACAAATTAATTCCCCTTTCGTGTCAAATCAATTCTCTTTAGAACAATAAATTAATTCCGCTTTCGTGTCAATCAATCAATCATGACATCATGTGTCAGACTTTAAACTGTTTCTCGGAGACTTTTCTCTTTGGAAATGTAAATTCATTAATTAACTTGACGTCATCTGTCAGACATTAATTAACTGTTTCCCGGGACCTCGTAACATCTGGCTTGAACAACAACAAGAAGGGAGTGACAAAGTTCCTGTTTTTACATTCTCACTGACAAAATCCATAAAACCATCAAATAATCAACACACATAACCATCCATAGAACCATCCATAAATGTGACAAACTTCCTGTTTTTTCATTCTCACTGAGAAAGTCCATAAAACCATCCATAAATGTGACAAAATTCCTGTTTTTCAAATTCTCACTGAGAAAGTCCATAAACCCCGTGGTTCTATGCCCATATATGGACTCCCGTCACGATCAATAGGGGCATCTCTACTAATTTCTGTTCGTTTTAAGTTTTGAAGTTGCTCCTTAGTTTCAGTTGAAAAACTTGTTTGTTTTTTTTATTTAATTTCTGATCGTTTTTTAAATAATGCTGGGAAATCCGGAGCCCCCTTCATACCAATTTCCCGTCCCCCCGGTCAACTACCTAAGTGGGAAGATCGGCCCACCTAACCTCCAACCCCCTCCCCTACTACCAGAAAAATCCCCCTTGAAAATGTCTGTATGCTTCCCAATAACCAATACTATATGTAAACATTGGGTAAAGTTCATAACATTTAGCCCTCCCCCCGGGAACTTTGGGGGATTAAGTCATCCTAAAAGACATATTTATTAGATTTTCGACCATGCTGAACAAAATGGCTATCTCAAAATTTTGATCGGGTGACTTTGAGAAAAAAATGAGTGTGGGAGGGGGCCTAGTTGCCCTCCATTTTTTGGTAACTTAAAAAGAGCACTAGAACTTTTAATTTCCGTTCGAATGAGCCCTACCACGATATTCTAGAACCACTGGGTCGATACGATCACCCCTGGGAAAAAACAAATAAACAAAAAATAATTAAACACGCATCCGTGATCTTTCTTCTGGCAAAAAAAATACAAAATTCCACATTTTTTTAGATAGGAGATTGAAACATCTACAGCCGAGTTCTCTGATACGCTGAACCTGATGGTGTGATTTTCATTAAGGTTCTATAGCTTTTAGGGGGTCTTTCCCCCATTTTTCAAAAATCAGCCAAATTTTCTCAGGCGCGTAACTTTTGCTGGGTAGGATTAAACTTGATGAAGTTTATATAAATTTGAAATAAGTATTAAAATTTCATTCTTTAGATGTATCTATTGGCATCATAATCAAGTTTTTTACAGTTTCGGTAACTACGGAGCCGGGTAGCTCCTGACTTACAGTTCGTTACCACAAACTGTTTGATAAAGAAAACAATGAAATGCATAGGTTGTTTTAAAGCCACAAGATTTAGCTTATGGCTTTATCAACAAAATAAATAAAATAATGAAATGCATAGGTTGTTTTAAAGCCATAAGATCTAGCTTATGGCTTTATTAACAAAATAACGAAAACTATGAAATGCATAGGCTGTTTTAAAGCCATAAGATTTAGCTTGGAAAGCAAATCTAGGCTATTGTTGGAAAATATTTCTGACGGGGTTTCAGTGACAAATCTACTTACAAAAACCGGACTGGCAGCTTCCCATCTGCTATAAACATCAATAGAAAGTGATGCCAGTTTCGCTAGCCCTCTCACAAATATTGCCTTTAGGATTTGCCATAACTCAGCTTTATCTAGAGTTTGTGATTAGATTTTACCATTTGCAAAGGAAGTCTAGTATTTGCCAAAGTAACTAATAGCTTTCTTGTTGCTGTAATTCAAAGGATCGGTGCGAACAACATATTTAAAAAGGATGCTCTTAGCAGCTAGTTCTAAATTTATCAGATAAAAATTTTGCTATAAAATTTTTCGAATTCCGCGCTTTATAATTTTCGTTTTCCTCTACTTAGTGATTTTTGACTCAATGATGTTAACTAAAAATTCATCATAGAATATTATTTTCGAACCCTCGAATATTTTCTAAGTTTTCTTGTCATTTTTATAAAAAAAAATGACAAATAAATATTTATTATTTAACTATTGAATGTAAATATAGTTATAGAATATAAATATAGTATAAATACAGTTTTACTATATTTGCTATAAGTTTTTTACTATATTTGCTTGGTCCGTGTTATTTTCTAAAAGTGTTTGGCCTATTTGCTGGTGATGATGCTTGTGAAGTTTGTGATAAGTTTCTGAAAATTCTGAATATGATTTTTGAAAAAGAAATGGTCGACTTTCTTGTTCTTGTTACTACTTGATAAAATTGTTTATACTAAGGGCATCTCTATTAAGAGGTTTAATTAAATGAAGTTAAATATTTTAATTTCTAACTATATAATCTGTGGGTTGGTAAATTCCAAGGACCAACCCAGGTCCTTGGGTCCTTGGTCTTTTCAATAAAAAAAATATGGACGCCCATTGGCTAATATCCTGTCTTTTCGGAGAAATTTCATGAGATTCAAGGCTTTGGATCATTCCTCCGATTGCTTCCTGTTTCAATTTGAAGACCGAGCTTGCTAGACTATTTCCTTTTTTCAGATAGAGCCTTGCTATCGAACCCTGACCTAACACCAGAAGAAGCGTCAATGCTGATTTCAGTAATAGGTATAGCCAATACGGTGGGACGAGTGGGTTGTGGTGCCCTGGCTGACCATCTGAAGGTAATTGTAAGGTTAATATAATTAGTATAATACTAATTCTACAATATATACTATATATATATACATATATATATATATATATATATATATATATATATTTTTTTTTATATATATATATATATATATATATATATATATATATATATATATATATATATATATATATATATATATATATATATATATATATATATATATATATATATATATATATATATATATATATATATATATATATATATATATATATATATATATATATATATATATGTATATATATATATATATAATTTTATAATTTTATTGGGTGTCTTTGCCGGATATTAAAAAATATTAGACCTTCCGACTTCAAATCAATTCCGATTCAAATCTTTTAGAGTCTCCTTTATAAGTTCTATGACCCTTCATTCCAAATAAAATGACTCACTTAAGAAAAAACTTGAATGTTCGTGCCTCTTTAATACAGGCAACGTTAGAGCGTTGCTTCTCTAACGTTGCTTCTCTAATTTTAGTATCGATAGGTTTGTTCGAGATGACCCTTTGGAATCCTCAGATCTATGCCGCATCTTACTCTGCCAAGCGCAAATGAAGACGTTTAATTAAAGTTTACATTTTTCTTGCCATCCAACCAAAAATATCTAGGGAATAGATTAATGAGGCCTTGTTCTCTTTCTCCTCTCAGAGAAACTGTTAACATGAGAAGCAAAATTATTTCTATTGAAAATTAGACGCTTTCTTCTTTCTATAAGTAACATGTTCATTATTTTTTACCCAAAAATATTAAGAAGATTCCCTTGTAAGTTTAATGGTCATGTCTTTTAGTGATTAAAAGTCCTCCATGGACACACTTCAAGAACAAGGGGACTTTAAAAAAAGGGCGGTTTCATCAGAAATATTCAACGGCCGTATCCAAGAGGAGGGGAGAGAGAGTTTAGGGACGGAAAGTTTCCAAGAGGAGGGTGAGGGAGTTTAGGGGGGTTGACCCCCATCCCCGAAATGTTTATCCAACTCTTAAAAACGTAACAAAAAGGAATATAAACACATTTTTGATGCGTTTTTCAAAGTTTTTTGAACCCCCTCCCAAAGAAAAAAACCTTTTATACCACCTCCTTAAAAAAATTCCGAATACAACCATGGCCAAACCTGTTTTGAATAGTCCCAATATTTTATCCTCCATATTTCATATCGACTAAAATCTGCACATTAGCAATTTGATCGTCAAAAACCCTTTTTTGCCCGTCTAATGGCTTCTGTAAATACAAAAGACTTTATTGATAAAGGTTAACAGAATTTACATTGCCAATTAGCCATTACCGGATATTTGTAGAAGAAGCAGGACAGAAAATCTCTCAATGAATAGTAACTCCGTAAGTTACTTTTAAAGTAAATAAAATTCTGTTGGAACATTAAAAAGAGTTTAAAACTTGAAAAAAATGGCAAAAATGAAGTTTTAATATAGATGTAGGCTAAGATATATATATGAAAATTTGTAAAGAAAATTAATGTAAAAGTATACTTAAAACAATTATCGAAATGATTAAATTTTTAGTTTAATTAGAACTCTGGATATTTTAATTTAACTAAATGAAATGAAATCGAGAAAAAAAAAACTAGCAAAACTAAATTCACTCTATTTGGTAAGTCATGCCAAAGGTTTCGTCTATATTTCCGTCCAAGGAGCATTTAGGTTTTATCGTAAACTCTTCTTTCAGAGAAAAACTTTAATTTTTTTTACATTTTTTTTTTAATTAAGGAATTTATCACTTGATGGGAAGAAATAAATACATCAATGTGTAATATAAGAAGCAAAATGTGTCAACCCGCCTCTCTAGTACATACAAAATAATATATATATATATTACTATAATATATATATAATATATATATATATATATTATGCATATATTATATTAAGAGACAACTACATCGTCGCAGACGATGTAGCTGTCCTTAATGACAATCTTGATCAACTTAAGTCCGCACTCGAGACACCCTCCTCCACAGCCTCTTGAGTAGAGCTGCAAATTAATTGAAAGAAAACAAAGATAATTCCCATAGATAAGACCGCCAACGTCACCCTTAATTGTTGAAATTAACCGGCAAGCTGTCAACTTGGTAAAGCAGTTCACATATCTCGGATCAATTATATCCAGAAATAGCACACTTGACGCCAAAATCTCTGCCAGATGAACCAAGGCAAACTCTATATTTAGACGACTCCTGAGGGCAGTCTTCCTCAAACCACAAATTAGTTGCCAAATCAAAGCTCGAATTTACAACACCACAGTCTCAAGCATCATGTTGTATTCTTCTCCTACGTGGCGGATAACTCAGACACAGCTACGAAAAGTGAATGCCGTTTAAACTAGACACCTGCGTTGAATAGAAGGTTTCAAATGGTATGACCAGATCCGCAACGCTGAGATCCTGACGACCTTCAAGCTGGCAAATCTCTCGACGTAAGCAGAAGCCTGTTCCCTGAAGTCGTATGGCCGCCCACTCCGCCTCCCGCCAAGCACTCCTGCAACGATCATCACGGATTTCAACTCCTCGGAAAATGGCTGGTGACGTCCTAGTGGGAGACCGCGCACCAGGTGGGCTGATGTAATAAACCAACGACACCTCAACCGCAATATCAACCCAAACGAGGCCCCATCACTAGGTTGGGATAGGACCACCTGGAGAAGACTGCCGGTAATGTCAGCTAGTTCCCTCTACGCTGGCGACCCTGCTGAGCAAGAGCGTTAAGTCAAGTCAAGCAAGTCAGGTCATCGCTGTTCAATGAATAATCTGTTGCAGCCAAAGATCAGCACCGTTCATTGTCTTAAGTAGACCCTCTTTTAAATTCCCACTTGCTGCTTCTAGAATAAAAGGGGTAACAAGGTGTCTGTTTACGACCTTGGCTTGCTGACTAAAGAAGCACTTCATACGTATTTGAAGCTCTTTATGGCTGGGAACATTCATCATTTCATAATAACCTAATAAAAAATAATCAGGATTCATTCCGTCTTTTAATTCGTTCCAGAAATATGGGTATAGTATCTTGTTAACTAGGTATATGAACTTCAAAGAGCTCAATGTAAACTTTTATCTAACATCACAAAGAAACATTATTTTAAACAAATCACTAATGCCATCACAGCTGTTGAAAGAAAACTCTGATACAAGAAACCATGTGCATCGAAGTATTTAAGCCTGACAGATCTTTTCTTATACACATCATGTGTGTTTTCTGGCCTAAGACTACCTATGGAATTTAATGCAAGCAATTGAACTGGTTGATGATAGTGATGAATTTACTGACTTACCAGTCCAGTTGCTTCAACTGAAGATAAACTGAATTGAAAAGATAGCTTTTTTGGAACAAAAAAATTATGCAGTTCCTTCACTTGCTAGTCTAAAACTACTGATTGCAATAGTTGACCCGTAAATACCCCAGGACAGATTTTCAATCATAGAAATTTAAAGGTAATCTAAGAAATGGAGAAAGGTAATCTATTTTTTACAGGGTCAGATAAACTCTATGAGCCTATTAAATCCCAATCGTATACTTCCTACTTTTTATCCCCAAGAGAGATGATTCTTATTCAATATAAAGAGAAGAAAAGCTTTTAGCCCTTATGTTTACAGAACAGCTAAAAAAAAGAAGCGACGCAATGAAATGCCACAGCTCTTGCTACGTAATTGCTGCGCACAATCAGCTGCCTCATACTTTTTTTTTTGGGGGGGGGGGTATCAATAGCAAAACCTTATCTTGAAACAACTTGGGACCGCCGTTTATTACAGGAGTGGCTTCTATTACTGACAAGAAATCTAGAGTTCTATTTTTAGGGACATTTTATCCTATTTATTCCTGCTAGTTACAACAAACTGAAATTATCCGAGTCATCACTCATAAATTTCTATAATTTTTTTTTTCGAAAAGCTACTCTTGGATGACACCCAGCATACTTATCTCTGTACAAACTAAACCCTCTTGGGTTTCTTTTCTGGAACTGACTGAAATGTCACATTACCTGTGAAAATGGACCATCTATTTAGTAAAAAGAGGAACTATATTGAAGATCCATGAAGAAGACAAAAAGATGCATAAAGGCAGACAAAAAGAGAAGTAACAAGAAAAAATGTTTGAAATATTGACAATCAATCAAAAGCCAATAGGAAATATTCCTATCAGGTTCTTTGACCAGATTATGCGTAACTTTAGAACTCAAATTTGCGAGTAAAAAGAAACTGATATTTAACTAAATTACTTGACTCGACGAAAAATAAGATGGCAGAACGAGTAACTTTTAAGAATGGACTTAAAACAGTAAACCTTGTTACTTAATAATAATGTGTTGGCTAGCTGACTCAGTGAAATGAAGGACTTTAGGGGATCCAGTTTCAGAGGTAGGAATACTGGACGCTGGTACATCCATCCCCAAACACATAAAGAGTCCATATAAAATAAACGGTTAGTATAGAAACTTATTTCAAAGCTTCATTTAACTAATTGATTTATTTGAGGCTTCGTAAAATTATTTACAAGGGCATATAATTGCACGTCAGTCATTACAAAGGAGGGCTGGTGAGTCTTTGTGTGGGTGGGGGAGAGTGTGCTAAGGGAGATCAGGAGTTAAATCTATAACTGTTTGAATATTCATTCAGTTCAAAAGAAAAATGGTACATTCTACATTTTGTAGATAGTGACTTTAGGCTCTCATCCATGTTGAATTCTGTTCCGTAATTTGTATAAATATTGCACTCCCCTTTTGAGGAGTTTATTCTTTTATCTAAAACTACATGAATTTTTCATGCGCTGACATCGATGATGACCAACTTTGGAAAAAAGATATTATGAATATCTATATTTTGTTTTTTTGCGTCATTTTCGTTTTTGTATTATTAGCAGTATCTTAAAATAATCGGTAAATTCATTGATATGTTTTCGTAACACTCAGCTTCTCACTAATATGAAGACTATCGCATGATATTGTACAACAAGTAACGATTTCTCTGGAGTACTTCCATGGTCAGAGTTAGTTGGTTTTCATAGGCCTACAAGAGAGTAAATATTTGCTTCTTTTTATGCCTGAAGCTCTAAGGCAAGCGAGTATATTTTGTTATAAAGATGGTACGTAATTGGCAAGTATATTATATTGTTTCTATCTTTTTTATACCTTCTAATCCATAATATTTTAATCTGTAATCTAATCTATAATCTTTTAATCTAAACCTATAATCTTTTTTCAGCTGCATTTGCTTCTTTACGTTCGATCCTTTTAATGGAGCTACTTGGGTTAGAAAAACTGACAAATGCTTTTGGTCTTCTGCTGTTATTCTCAGGCATAGCGGCTACAGCTGGAGGACCTATAGCAGGTGAGTTAAATAATTTTTTATTAAGACAGTATATTGGATGAAGAATAAAATTGAATAATAATAAGTAAAATTAAATTGAATAAAATTGAATGAAAGTAAATTGATAAAAGATAATAATCTAATGAAAGATTTAAACAAAATTAACGTTATTTACCATCTACCGTCACTCTTCGGTACTAAATTTGTATAACAGCAAAGAGAAAATGAAATAATTAAATATAAACCACTGGTAAATGATGAGATTTTACCAACTTTTAATTATTTTTTAATTAAAGATGAAATTATGTTTTATCTGTAACATTTTGGAGAAATAAGGTTATCACTCGTAAATCTAACAGCGAATGATCTGTAAAGTACCAAATACATTTAAATACCCCCCCCACTTGATCGATCTTAGTGCTTTTCATACCTGAAAACTGCAATTTTTTTAGATTTTTATTTTGGTTGCTTCACAGTTATGAAGGTTTTAGGGCAGTTCCAAATTTCCCTTAGCATTGCCACTTTTAACCGTGAAAAGAAATAAGCAGAGCTATTAAGTTAAACTTGAAAATGCTTTTTCCCTGCATACATCGAAACATTACTAGTCTATTGATTTCCAAAGGTAACTACCCTTTCTAAAGAAAGCTACTTCTTCTTTTGCCGTTTGTTTTCGTATGTTTTTAGCTTTTTTTGCAGAGTTTTCACATGCGTTTCTTTTTTTTTAATTTACCGTAACTGGAAATGAAATTCTTTTTAAGTAGGAATGGACTTCCCAATTTTTCCTAATTTTTAAAGATTAAATGGTTGCGTAAGTTTGATGTAAAATTTCATTTTCACTGTCTTTGGTGTTTTAAGATAGTTCGAAACGGTTAGTGTAAAAAAAGAATCCAATTGCGTGACAGCCCAGTTTGGATATTTTTTCATTTATTTTTCATTTATATTTATATTTTCATTTATATTTTTTTCATTTATATTTTTTTTCCATTTACCATCGATGGGAGAAGAAGAAGAATGAAAAATTGTCCATTTAGCATGCATAGTGATAGCCCTGTGCCATTAGGAAACTTTTGTTGATTGATTAGACCACATTATGAAAGTGAAAATAATTTGCAAGTCTAGAAATGAGCTCACTGATACAGTGAGTTTATTTAGAAGTGAGCTCAGTAAACCCTTAAGTTATTTATAAAAATTCAAGTATACAATTAGATATTATAAAATGAAAATAACCGCATTAATTGCCTACTAAAATACGAAATATTCATGTACCACTATGAATAGACAGTTAAAACAGCTGAATATTAAAATAGTTAGCTTGTATATCTATCAGGAGATAAAAAAGTAAAACGTAGGCATAAAATTAGATAACGTTAAATCAAAAAAAAAATACGTTCAATAACAATAAAGATAAAACATGGGCATAAAATTCAGTACTGCTGAAGCAGCACAGCAATTTGATATATTGCACTTAATAATCTGATATTGCATCAATGAATGCTTCAACGAATAAACGAGTTATTTTTGTAGAGTAAACAATGGAGTAAATAGCCAGTTTGACACTGTTCCATTGAGCTACGATGATATGTGCTTTCGGGTATGACATCAAACTCCTACAACGCAAAAAACTTCTTTTGTTGTTTTGCCACTTATTATATCTTACTATAAATATAATGCACAGGATTTCCTAGTATGAAAGGGAAGACTTGTGTTGGTGTGGTTTTGATATAGCGTTGGAAAGAACGTGTCAACGTAGCTAAGTGACGCGGTGCCTATCTCCTGTGTAAGAAGTCTTGAACTTGAGTCCTGTTCAACATGCGCTTTCAGGCATGACTTCAAACCCCTGCAACGCAATAAACTTCTGTTCTGTGAAAATAATGCTAAAGCTGGTAATTGAACAATCAGACAAAGACAAAATAAGGCAAAGACTGAATTATTATAAATTTATAAATACTGTAAAATAGTATAATAATATAAGACTATAATTTGTAAAATACTATAATTGCTATAATTTATAAATAAATTAATTAATATAAATACTACTGGAACATCAGAAATGAAAACTGTTGAAGTACATGAAATTTTGGAGAACAGGGACTGGATCCCGAAATTTCCGAATTCTCTGCGTATATCCCTGGATAAAATGCACAAAACTTGAAATGCATAATGTCAGAGGCTCTCAAGCTTTTCTGGCCACCTCACCACAAATTTGGTCAACCCTAGATGTGCACCCCCCTTATAAAAAAAATGATTTTGATAGTCAGTCATAATAAAAATAAACTTAATAGTGGTTTATGGATAAAACAACAAACCTCTTATAGATAATGGCTCGTGTTGGTTGTTGCTGCACGTATGTAATGTATGAACATACCGAATTGTACACATTATTCAGGACGCGATTATTATTACGCAAACTCCACATATCTTTTTCTGTCCTGCCAACACAATGTGGATTTTTTTAATTTTCTTGCTTACGACCCACACCTTGAGAACCTCTACATTATGTAAAACGCACGAGCATTTTTAGTTCATAGAAATCAATATTTATCTTGAAAAATTACATTTAGTTTATTCAAGTGCAATAAAGGTAATTATAAACTAAAATTAATAAATGAATTATAAAGAAAATAAAAGTCACTGTGCAAGCTGCCACTGCTTCACTTATCTTGAATTGTGGCTTATCATTTTTAATTTGATCAAATATAACAAAAGTAAAGCCAAATCTTTGTAATTTCTTCGAGAACCCTCTGACCCCCTCCCCCCATCTGAAGTTAAATTCACGACCACACTATATAAAACGGAGAATTGAACTGGAAGTATATTTAAGTAAACAAGATGTACAGGTCTATATTCTTAAGTATATTTTTGCTATTACGGAGTCATATCTTGAAAAATTACATTTAGTGTATTCAAGTGCAATAAAGGTAGTTATAAAATAAAATTAATAAATAAATTATAAACAAAATAAAGGTCACTGTGCAAGCTGTCACTGTTTCACGTATCTTGAATTGTGGCTTATCATTTTTAATTTGATCAAATATAACAAAAGTAAAGCCAAATCTTTGTAATTTCTTCGAGAATCCTCTGCCCCCCCCCTCTGAAGTTAAAATTCACGAATACACTATATAAAATGGAGGATTGAACCGGAACAATATTAAAGTAAACAAGATGTACAGGTCTATATTCTTAAGTTTATTTTTGCTATTACGGAGTCTTTACCTCATACATATATATATTTTTTTAATCATCTATAGAAGATCACTATATAAATATATATATATATATATATATATATATATATATATATATATATATATATATATATATATATATATATATATATATATATATATATATATATATATATATATATATATATATATATATATAAAATATATATATATATATATATATATATATATATATATATATATATATATATATATATATATATATATATATATATATATATATATATATATATATATATATATATATATATATATATATATATATATATATATATATATATATATATATATATATATATATATATATGTATGTATGTATGTATGTATGTATACATTAACGGGTTTTTTAGTTCTCTATGTGGTGCCATTTTATTGTAAAAAACTAAAATTTTAGATGTGCAAAATCGTTTTTTAGTATGAGATTTTGTTCGATTTACACTACATGTTTAGATATAAACTTGATGCCTGGTAATGTTTAAGAAATGGCTATTTTCCCTGGTAATGTTCAGATAATGGCTATTTTCCAGGAGGAGGAAGAAAAGCTGGACGAAAATACTCCCTCTTGGAAAAGCGATTTGAATATTCAGGAGCATGGAAACTTTTTTGAGGATATTTAGAATACTCAGGCTTTTGAAGGGGGTTAGCGCTCTTTTGTGTCTGGTAGTGGTTTCTTTTTTTTTTGTTGTATCAAAGCGTAGTAAAAGCTAGTTGTTTTTTTAGTTTTTATTACTAAAAAAACAGCGAAGATTTAAAAAAATTAAATCAATTGCCTTCTCTGATGTATCTTTGGATATCATATGATTTCGAATTCAAACGGTTTTATGCAGCTAGGCTACCAGAAAAATTGTCTTTTGTACAAAAACACGCCAAAGCATAATAATACCCATAAAATCAATGTTTTTATATAAAAAAAGTTTGCTCTTAGAAGTTTTTTGTTAAAAAAGACAATTTACATAAAATTCGACCAGAATTCTAGAAAAGTCATATGGATTTTTGTTATTCAAACAACAAATTTTGTGGGATAAAAAAAAAACAGAAAAAAAACAACTGTAATCGGGGTTTGGTCTAAAGCAGACATCTTGAAAATTTCTAATTGCTGTTTCATATTTGTTGCTCATGTGCAGTGACCCATTAGCTGAGTTCCATTAGGTAATATTTTTTTTTAACTTATTGGCCAAACAAAGGCTCTCGAAGGGGTCAGATTTTTTGCCAATGGGAGGGGAGGAATGGTGATTGCAAAAATTTGCAAACATGATGATTGCAAACAGATATGGCATAGTTTTTGTGTATTTCATATAATTTTTCTTTACAAAGGTAAAAAGACCTGCGATCCCTCGATGGATTTTGATACAAGTATTCTTTGACCGCCTATTAGGAGAAATATTCTTCCCCATCCATTAAATCTGAATGAATACGTATTCTTTTTGAAATGGAAATACTAACATCCTATCCATTCACGAAAATTTAGCCTTATCTAAACAGGATAATAAATATGTAAATACGCATAGTTACTTCTATTTTTGAACTTGACGATATAATTTGGTCAGAGACAATCTGCAAATTTATTTCGCAAATTTAAGACATAGAATTTTCGAAGTTACTGGTCCGTTCTCCACGCAGCATAAAATTTAAGCAATTATTGTCACTTTTTGTATGAAACAAATCTTTTTAATGAAATACTTATTCTTGTTTTATTATTACAGCCATTAAGATTACTTTTCAGTATATTTCTTATCAGTGTGTGTCTTAATTTGCTCCTGTTGTTTCAGGGTTTCATCATATTTCTTTGCAAGTAAGTAGGGAACTCATGTATATACCGGTGATAATATACCGTCATTTTGTCTTTGAGTTTAATAGAATAAATTTATTTCTTTTATCTATTTGTTTTAATTGTATACTTTCGGATGTTTTGCTTTATGTAATTAAATAGACAAGGTAATATACTTTTTTAGTATCTTCAATACAACATTGAATCATGAATTTTCATCTTTAATCACACTCTTCTCTTGGGTTTTATTTTTAAACCAGAAAGTTGTTGAGATCAAACAAAAAAGAAATAAAACAAAAGTGCTTAGGAATAGCAAGAGAAAATAAACCGTAGATAATGCACTACATGGTAGTACTCCATTAAATAGCCTAATGTCATGTTGTAATCCTAGCCTCAAATTCTCTTCCTTGTGTTAAAATCTGAACAGGTTGGGAAACTACTAGAGCCCTTCAAAGCATTAGTTGTCGTCTCATTAACACAGCATAGGTGTCTATACAGCAATGAGCGTTCCCACCTTCCCCATTAAAGAGTTTTGGGACACAGCATGTCCTGTACGTTTCTTTTCTTGGCTCCTCCTTCTCGCGACGAATTTTTATCAACGGCTGCTATATACGCAATGAATAATCAATACTCCAACGCTAGTTCCCCAGTGGACCACCGTCCGCCGGTGGCACTGTGATTTGTCCCATTTCTGATACGATCATTCATGACTGTATACATATACCTAAGCTGTGTTTCATTAAAATCTGAAGAATTCCATTTTTTTATATTTTTATTGGGTTTACAACAGATAGTGGAATGTGATATATGTTTTAATATCTTTATTTAAAACGAAAAATTGAATATAACCTCCAACGTGGTAATTGTGTGTAGCCCAACATTGGACTGCAATATGATACTTCGATACAATCAATTCATCGTTTTTTTCATTAGCCTTCTGGTAGAGCCGATCTTTTCGAATTTCTCTCCAGCTGATATGCCACACAATGTGGAAAAACATCATCATGGGAATTATAAAATAAACTCCTAAAATAAGCTCAAGGCTGTCAAGTCCTCTCAACCAGGCTGTGGAAGTGGAACGCGTATAGCTGGATAGCCTGAAAAAAATTTCTAACAACCAACATAACTAAAAAGAGTATGAATAATATTTCTACTGAATAAAGTCTTGTAAAAATTAAACACGTTTGTTAAAAGTTGATTTTTAAAATTCTTTACTGTAAGATTCTCAGTAAAAAAAAATACCTTCAATATAAATAAGACAGGCAATGGAACAAAACAGCGCTATATTTTTTTTCAATACAACTTAAGAAGTAAAACAAATCCATTTGATAATTCTCATTTCTTCAGATTATTTTTTGCATTAGCCTACCTTGAAGGCTTGAAAATTCTCCTTGAATATTTGGCATCAGTATTTGGTTTACCATAGATCAAATGCCCTATAGCTATGCCTTTGGGGATGGTCCCCACAGCCCTTGTAGCAAAGGTTGTAAATTATACAATTTGCCCATTGTTTATATGTACGATTTGTTATTGGAAATGAGGCCAATACTTGATCTTGGGTTTCAAAAAAGGCTAAGGGCATTAAGGCATGTTCTTAGGGAATGTTCAGGGGATTGATGAACTACATTAAAACAAACTTTGTGATGCAGATTGTCAAAAGTTTGTATCAGCAATTTCTCAGGAATAGATGAAAAGTATTAATGAAAATTACAAGGCACGTTGAGGGTGAAGTTGAACTAACCAGAAGGGCCCATATGCATACTTCTTAATTCTAAATTCGTGAAACCAGGTGCAATAAAATATTGGATTTGCCGCTAGTCTTTTATTGGTATTTTTAGAATATTAATGAATCTTCTATTGAAAAATTCAACAGAGAAAATTTTGCGTAAACTTCCTCAGGATGATCATTGCAGATCCAAGTATAATGTCGGATGAAGCTGTTCTTCAAGTACTCTGCCCCCGGCATGCCAGCCTTAAGGCAATTGGGCCGAGCTGTGTGATTTCACGTCTGTCTTGTGGGTCGGAAAATTTGAGGCACAATACGAGACAGCCCTAGAGAAGGGGTTTAATTTAAGTACTTGTAGAGAACAAGAAGACCTGCCCTATCAAACCTATTTTGGATGCTTTGAAGTAGTGGCATTGACATTTTTGGAGCAACAGCATGCAGTGAGCATCTATGCTCGGTAATGGGTCTGATGCAAGACTTGTGAAGTGGGATGATCTAGTTTTGCGGTAGAAGGTTTTTGCAGCAAAGGATTATCCCCAGCTTTCTTGTGCAAGATATTCTTGCCCGATCAAGGTGGGTGTTCCAAGAGATATGTGTTGAGAAGTGGATTCCAAGGAGACGAAGCTCGTGACTTTTACTATAGCTTCGATCAAGAAGATGAAAAGGGGTATATGCGTGATAATTTTGAGCGGGGCATCACCAGCTCTTTTGTTTCCGATGCATTGAACCCGACCATTGAAGCATCAGACCACTTTTCAATTTCCTAAAGATCTGTGTGTAGCAGCAGGGAGGCTTTGAGTGGGTCGTCATGTTTTGGGATGACTAAATGTGTTGTGGTATCATCGGCAAGTGATGCAGTGGGCTCGCAAGGTTATCTTCCATGTTATTTATGCAAAGAATGAAAAGCAGAGGTCTCAATATATTACCCTGGGGTAAGTAATTATTCATGCTGAACAGCTTTTTGTTCTTCATTTTAATTTTTGTCACGTTCTGATTTTTGCTGTCATTTTTAATTTGCGCTGCCACTTATTTTCTAACCATATGTTTCTTTGTTCTACCTGTTGCATATTTTTAGCCCTACAATTTTTGTTCTTCACTTACATTTTTGATTCGTTCCGAATTCTTGTTGTCGCATGACTTGTAGCCACATTTTTAGTTTTTCACTTTCGTTTCTGACTCGTTGTAATTTTCGCTGCCACTTATCTTTTAACCACATACATTCTTTGTTCTTTAATTTCGTTTTTGGTTCGTTGTAAATATCGTTTCCGCAAATATTTTAGCTGCGTATTTCTTTGTTCTTGTTTATCCTTACGTCAGACATTTTTTTCAATGCTTTTTGTCTTGGCTACTCAGTTTGGTCTTGTCAAAGTGAATAAACAAGGGTACCTGGTCAGTCACCGGGTCTCCAATAAACACCCTGCAGTTATGTGATTTTAATATCCCACAGAGGGAAATGAGATAATTTCGACGTAGTCAATCTGTTTTCAAGCAATGTAAACTCCAAAGAAATCGTCCCTTGTTGGGTTAAAACTGTCGAGGCTATCTCATCCGTTTTACTTCCTTCCCTAGAATCTTTATCTGAAAATAATATAGGAATATGTAATAGTGCAACCCATTAAATTGACGACAAAACAAAGTGCGAATTGTTGGGAAGGCCCTGGAAACCCAAGAATGCTAAATCGTTAGCACATTCTAGTTTCATGAAAGATGAAAAAGAATAAAAACAATATCTGAAGATTTACCACATGCAAAATTTTCACTGGCATGTCTAATTGCAAACCCATAAAAGGTCTTTTTTATAAATATTATGTTGTTACTTTGTGACTGGAGCTGTCGGAGATCCAATAAACGTGATGCTTTTTGTGGCGGCAACACTGATTGGAAAGCATAAAATTTTAAACTCTAAAAATGCATAGACGTGAGTATTTATTCAGTTAATAAAAATTGAAGGTAGAATCATGATCATCCGTTTTATCTATCATATTCAACCGGCTTAATCTTCTTAGATTTTATCCTTCAACTTGCTTATGAAATAAAACTGATGCTTCAAACGGAAAAATACAATAGGCTAGGCTATAAGTTTCTTAATTTTAAATAGGCTATGATACTTTTTAGTAGGCTGTAGTGTTTTAGCTCCTTATTCTTGAAAAAATACTGAAAAGAATCGACCACAAGTATTATTTTTTAATTTAAGCCCAGGCTTTTAGGCTATACAAAAAGAAGGTAGGCTACTTATCTGTTGTAGCAACCCCACTCAAGAAGTGAAGTTGGGCTAATCCCGTAGAAATATTATTGGTAAAATTCTACTTTAGCTACCCTTGACTATCTTGGAAAGGGGTTAGGTTAGGAAATTGAAACTTTCAATTAATGGGTCTACAGGCTAAAGTATGTCCCAGCAAGGTATTTTGAAGTACCTACCACCACTCCTTCTCCCTCTAGAGGGTCCTGACCTTTGATGACCTTTAAAATTGTGTTATAAAAGTGAAACCTTGCAAAATAGATCTTCTGCTTTAATGAAGTACAACAAAATTGTTTTCAGCTTCACAACTTTGCTCAATCCTAATTTATAAGGTTCTAAAGATATACAAAAACATTTCCTAAATTTTGAAAAAAAAACATTGATATGACTTAAAATTCTTCTTGAATAGGCTAACAGTAATTGGATTTTCAGAACTAAAGCCAGAGAAAAGGAAATAGATTACTGAAAATTAAAGCAAAATGTTGTTTTGTCAAAATTTCAATAGGTATAGACCTGTCAAGTAGGCAGATTTCAGGACCCACTAGAGAGAGAAGGAGTAGAGGTAGATATTTCAAAATACCTTCCAAGGACATACTTTGGTAAATTTTTACCAAATCATACTATTGACTTACAAATAAAGTGAATATACCACTTGATGCCTTTTTTATGGTCTTTTCAAATGTAATAATCATTTTTGTCAGAAATGAATTTTACCCCCACCCCTATATATACCAATTCAGGGTATATCTTTGCACAGTGGGGGGGGGGGGCAAATTTTATTTGTTTTGTAAATGGGAGGTAAGTTTAAAACTCACCCCACCCCCCTACGGTACAAATATAGCACCGGAATTGGTATGTAGGGGTGGGGTTAAAAATCATTTCTGACAAAAATGATTATTACATTCGGAAAGAGCATAAAAAAGGCACCAAATGGTATATTCACTTTATTTGCAAGTCAATAATATGATTTGGTAAAAATTTACCCATACTTTAGCCTGTAGACCCATCCCTGAAAGTCTCATTTTCCTAACCTAACTACTTTCCAAGATAGCCAAAAGTAGCTAAGGCAGAATTTTACCATATTATCAAATAGACACTAAAACACATAGGATTTTGTGAGTTCCTTGTGCCTTTTCTTCTTTGCCTCCAGTACATGCATTAATTTTGAAGCTTAATTTCATTGAGGATGGTTATATCATATTGCAAGAAAAGACTTGATGTCAAGCCTAATTTGCACTTCCACAGGTATGTTTTTTTCTATAATGCTTCTTTCTGATATTATTTAAGATATGGAGATGTTAAGGGGAATTGTCTGAGGGGAAATTTTTACCAGGTTGGAATTGTCTGGAGTATTTTTCCATAGGGCGATTTACACAGGAAAAATTCTCCAGGGGGAATTTTCTGCAGGATCAACTTTAAATTAGGGTGTGGGATATTTACAGTAAAACGTTTCTGCAAAAGGTGATTTACTGAATGATTTTAAAAACAAACAGAAGTTCTTTCAAATGAAAGTGTGCTACAATTTTTTTTTTATTACCTAGAATTGTCCACAAAACATTTCTTGGCAGGGGGGGGGGGGCTATTAAACCTGGGAACAACTTTCCATGGAGAAAGAGCCTGATTTCCTGCCATTATTTCATGACAATAAGTAATTAAATTAAAAAAATAAAACAAGTTTTTTTTAACTGAAAGTAAGGAGGAACATTAAAACTTAAAACAAACAAAAAATACATATATGAGGGAGGTGGCCCCTCCTCAATACCTTGCTATTTATGCTAAAGTTTGTCTTTTTGTCCCAATTCTTTGAAAACTATTCCTAAAATACAAGGGCTGTCTAATTAGAATAATAACCCTTTTCAAACATTCTAAAAAGGCAAAATTCAGCATGAAGAAAGAGGTATTGAGGCAGGAGCAACCCCCTTCATGTAAATAATGATTTATGTTTGTTTTAAGCTTGGATGTTGGTTCTTACTTTCAGTTGAAAAAACTTGTTTTTTTAATTTAATTATATACCACAGATACACAATAATAAGGTCAATGTTTAGCAATATAAAAGTGATTTATCAGAAAAAAACATACAGACTACCTGCTCCCCCTTTTGTGAATGAAGGTTTACCATTCTCCTTAAATATTTTTGTTAAAGCCTGTGTATTTCCTTTAGTCTGCAAAAATTACTACTATTGCCTATCCCACTCTCCTCTGTAAATAATGAGCAAGATCTTGGTGTCACTATTGACAATGAATTAAAATTCAGCACACATGGTAAGAGGTCTGCTGCTAAGGCTAGTTCAACCTTGGGTTTGATTAAGTGTACCATTTCCACTTGTTCTTCTAAAGTCATCAGTCTTCTTTATAAGGGACTTGTGGATCCTAAGCTTGAAGTTGGAATGTCACTTGCCTTTCCATATTTTAAAAAAGATATGAAAGTTCTTGAAGATGTGCAGAGACGTGCCACTGAAGTGATATCTGGCATGCAAGAGCTTTCCTATCCTGTAAGACTATCAAAGTTGAATCTCCCTACACTTGTATACAGGACAAAATAGAGGGGATGCCATTTTAGCCTTTAAGTTATTGAGGGCTAACATTCTACCAGCATTATTCCCTACTATTAGTACCAATTCAAGAACTAGAGGTCATCAACTGAAACTTGTCAAGCAGTCTACAACATCTAGTGTCTGCAATCAATTCTTCTCAACACATATTGTCAACAATTGGAACAAATTATCTAATGAAACTGTTACTGCTGAATTTGTTGATGTTTTTAAAAGAAGGCTAAATGCAGAGTGGTCCTCCAAAGAGTGTAAATTCAATTGGGATGCTATCAAAGATGGAGCAGCACCTGGTCACCAGTGATTCTTGTATATACCTAGTCATCATTCCAGAGCTCTACAAGGAGAAATCCTTTGATTACTCCTAGCTGCAATTTAAGGTAATTGCCACTGCACTTTTCAAAGAAGATTATCACCACAGCCACTGCCATGTATATGTACCTGGTTGTTTTTGGTGTGCTCAGATTTAGCTAGCAGTTTTGTACAAGATCTGGTATCTATTTTAAATTATAAATCTATGGTTAATCCTATTGAAATATACCAAAATATGATGAATATATAATACTTTATTAACAAAATTATGGAAACTACTGAAGAAACTTATAGAATACAGGCTGCCCAGAACATATAGGTATCATTAAAAATTGAATCGAAAAGGATCTGTGCCTTCTGACCTCACCTCTGCACACCAAACATACTCCACTAGGTATGATTTCAAACTGTGGCAGCCTGTACCTTGGTGCCATTTATTCTTCCACTTTGCAGAACCCCACATTCTTTCTACTTGTTGAGTTGATGCACCAGTTTCTGGTGCATCAGAACATCAGAGCCCTAATTTCTTCAGATCAGCTGTGTTTTAGCCTCTCCAACAATTGGAAACAATTGTTGAACCTGGCTCAATTTGTAGCTGAATTTGTTCCAGTAAAGTTTCTGATTTTTGGGTGGGGATTTCCACTAAAAACCTGCCACCAGTTTCCTGCACAATCCACCAAACACCCACTGTTGTGGTAAAATTCTTCCTGCATTATTTTTCCTTTTTGTGAATAAGGTTTATTCTATTTCAACTATAGGCCTAAGGCTGACTCCTCCAATTTTCACAGTTTTTCTGTTGCACAGAAAACATGCACCCTTCACAGAGGTAGTTATTCCAATCAACAATTATTTGGATACAAATATCTAGCTCTTGTTCACACCAGGCCATAGACAATGATTTGGAAACCCACAAATAAATGAAACAAATTGTTAGGAAACCATGTGTTGGCATGCAAGCCAGCTTTTTTCCAACATGGCCTAGTTTTACACTTCCAAAAAGGGTCTTTATCAAAAGAGTATAAAGTCCTGTTGTGTCCATTGATGCATTATTTTATTTTGGGCAAAACCCCCCTTATCCTGGAAAAGTCTAATTGCCTTTTCTTCAGTCCTTAACAAATTACCTTAAATTGCACTTGCCAGTAATAAGGACAAGTCCTGTGAATGCTGGCCACTGATGATGATAACTGAACTTGTTAGGTGCATCCCATACTGCAAGCCAATTTTTTTTGCACCAGTTTTTGTCAATTGCAGACTTTAAGGCTTTGACACTGGGAGACATAATAGTATTCTGGCTAAGGGAGTTCCATAGGCTGACTACATGGTTAGAAAAGAATTTGTTTTGTAGCCTGGTGTTAGCATGTTTTTGATAAAGCTTCAAGGGGTGACCTGTAGTACTTGCTGAGCTTACTATCTAGAACAGGTTGGGGATCACACTCTGGTCACTTACTAACTTGTATGTCATTAGTACATCACCTTGACTATGTCTATATGTGAGAGATGGTAGTTTAAGCTGGTTTAAGTGAGTACTGGCTGAACTTACCTCTAGTACATTATGAACTGGCTATCTGGATCAGGTTGGGGATCACACTCTGGTCACTTACTAACTTTTATGTCATTAATACATCTCCTTGACTATGTCTATATGTGAGAGATGGTAGTAAATTATTGTAATTTAAATTTATGTACAGTAATTTAGTTGCATGTTGTTGCACTGATTCCAGAATTGATATATCACCCTTATTGACTAGAGTAGCAATACACTTCTCAAATTCGAATTTCAGTCTGATCAGGGCCTTTAACAGCTTGGTGATCACAGCTGGAGATCTGCCGCAAAATGTTCTTTTTATTAAACCAAGAGTTTGGTTGGCACTTGCTACTACAGATTGTGCCTGAAAATTAAACTTTAGCTTATCATCATCCAAGGCGCCCAGATCTTTTTCACCTTGACTGCATATGAGGGGCTGTTTTGAACCATCACTGGATTCCTGAAAGTACTGGCACAGAGGGTTATTTGTTCCAAAATAAATTACTCTGCATTTCTGGATATTAAATTCAAGCCGCCATGGATTTTACCCACTTTGAGAATGTATCAAGGTCAGCCTGGATGACTATGGTTCAAGGGTCATGGATGGGACGAGTTATTTTGGAATCATCCATGCACAAGCAAATTTGATTCTCTATGATTGAAGGCATCATATGAATTAGATGAAAAGCTTAAATAAAGTTGGACCCAAAACCATTCCTTGGGGTACTACACTTTTTACATCTATTGATTCTGAAATCCCAAATATTTATTCCAACATTCACAGTCAGATACTTTTCTCTATCAGTTCAGATCACAAACTAAATGAATTTCATATGTGCTTAAAAAACTGGTGCTACTTAGATGAAGAACTTGAGTGGGGTTGCTATAACAGATAAGTACAAAAAAAATCCTAAAAGAATCTTGAACAATCTGAGATTTTAGCCTACTTTGAGACCTTATGTGGCTGTAGCCTATGCTTGTAACAGAAGTTTTTCAAAGGTGTCAGTCTATAATAATTGTTGCACAGATAGAAACATACTAATAAAACAAAACTAATATTATTAGATATCCACACTGACAGTTACAAATTCAATTTGAACCTAATCTGATCTTTCTAACCTTATCTAAATACATAGCCCATATTGTACATTTCACAAGAATTGATTGATTCTCAGTTTTGCCACCATTGATTCAATTTACAGGTAAATCAGTTTTAATAAGATTGATTTTTGGAGATGTAAAAAGCACTTAAGATGAATTGCAGAAGAACTAAAGATCCACTGAACACTGAATATTATTTATAAATAATGTAAAATTTTAATGTAGGGGCTTCTTGCTATCTTGAAAAGAAGTTGAGTTAGGTGAATAAAAATTTTAGGAATGAATCCAGGGCCAAAAATTTGGTAAATTTTCTATTGAACAAAATATTGAGATACAGGCTGAGAAATAGACATGTCAATAGAATCAGAATTTCATCCTGAGTCTAAATATAATGTTCATTTATGTTGCAAGCTTACTTCTGGTTCTAAAGGAATCACTGTTTCTTAGCTATCTCAACAAATTGAGATAAAATCTTGGCTGTTTGAAAAAGTGTAAAAAATGTCAAAGATATAAATGAGGGGTGAGTTTAAAGTAAATTTGTAGTGCAAATGAACTTTATAGGCTATGTGGATTCAAATTAAAATAATGATTCTAAAGATCTATATGTTTCTTAGGTATCTCAATATTATGTTAATTGGAAAATTTGCCAAAAAACCTGTGAGGAATTGGTAAGCTACAATGTCTACCCTTTTTCTTATTTCTGCGGCTTAAAAAATTGTGTACATAGCATATTTATACCTGTCTGAATTCAGAAAAAAAAATTATAGGGTAAGACCATCAGTATAGTCCAGGCGCCAGGACCTAAAAATGTGATACTTGCATGAAATATCTTTTTCATACAATCTGAAAGCACTTTATAGTCATATTGAACCTGCTTATTATGATTATGCCTAGGAATAGTTTCTCCCAAGGTGTGCTTGATTCTTAAAAATGGCCTGAAAAATTAGAAAGTGTTATCTGGTAAGTTTTGTTTGCAGGCCATTATTTTTTTTTTTACTGAACCTAACTGAGCAAAAACACAAGCACATTAATGTTAGCAGAGAAAAAATAGTCATTTTTATTGATTGAATTTTCTTTTTATTGGATCAAATAAAGGATGAATAAAAATAAGCTTGTAAAAGTAATTGATTAGAAAATTATTTGTATTAAAAAGAAATGAACAAAAATGGCAGTGTACTTTCTCAGTCTGGTATAGATATTCAAAAAAGAGACTATCCAGTCAAAGAACTTTATAGTAACTAATATACTTAATAGCATATAAGATATTGATAAATATTTACATTAGAAAAGGCTATAAGCATCAGAATCTAACACAATTACAGCTGTTCAACTATACAGCAATACCTGGCTAAATTTAATCTCCATTGGTCTCTAAAAACATGTGACGTTTTTAATCACAATGTATTAATTCAGAACCTTATCTCTGAATCCAATTTTAACTTTCCTGGTGAAATTGGTTGCCTCTTTCTGATCAGAAAGATCACAAGTAGTCAAGTACCAGAATCATTATTCTAATCCCCTTCCTGTTCACAATAAATTCTTCTAAGGTAATCTCTTAGGTTGTCTTCTTTTTTTTCTAATGATCAATATTCTACTGCAAAATTTTCCTATAGATGAAAATTTTTTGACAACCTAAATGTCATCATAACATGCTATAGACATTTAGTGAGTAATTCTATGAGTATCCTCAATGACAATCCACATGATGCCTTGTAATTAGACATGAGAGTTAAGCCTTCTAAGTCCATCATAGCCCCCCCCCCCTTATTCCTTTTCTATTGGCAGTCATGGGAGCTAAGGGTAATTGTTAGTAAATACCTGTATGGCAAAAATTACGAATTTCGGTTTCTAATTTTGTATTTAGCATATTAAACCATGTAGTATTGTAGTATTGTCACCTATGGAATTCAAGATTTATAAGTGAAAGTTTAACAATGTTAGTTAAATTTTTATGATATCAACTGTATAGATACTTACTTTTAACTGACAGAGTCCTACTTATCTTTTAACAGCAGCAAGAAAGTAAAGGACAAAGAACTGATCCTTGTGGGACACCATGTAATGTATTGCCAATATTTGAAGAATAGGAAAGTATTGCTGCAGATTATATAGGAGTACACAGGCTGTTGATATGCAGTTGTGATTGTAAATATAAAATTTAATTGAAAAATTTTGAAAATTTGTAGCTACCATCAAGTGGCTACCAGGTTTGACCCCCCCCCCCAAAAAAAAAAAAGAAAAGAAAATTTGTCAAACCCATAATAAAACATAACAGAAATAAATATAACCAAATTTTTGGTGTGTTTTGTAACTTTTCTTGTAACCCCCCTCCTCCCCCCAAAATACCCTACCCCCCGCCCAGGCGTGGAAACACCCTTGGCTACTCTATTATAGTTATACCAGCCATCAATTATTATAGAAGTTAAGTTGATCAATACCTAATCTGCTGTCCTTGCCTTCCTAAAGCCTTACAATTTTAAATTGGTTTTGTGTTAGGGTACCATTTGAAATGCCTGGATATTGGGATGCTATCATGAAAAGTCTACTCTTATGCTTAGTTTGAATGAGCCTTAATTTGGTTTTTCTGTTTTGATAACAGTTAGTTTTATATTGTAGTTTTTTCTTTACTAGTCAATGCTATTATCCTGAATATTTCCTTTATGTGTTTAGAATTATCACACTTTTTTTTTATTAAGAACTTTTTTCAAAAACAGGTGTCAGTCTCTTAACAGATGGGAATACTTTTGATGGATGTAATCAATAACAAGATGAATATTTTATCTACAAAAGTTCCTTTTACAGCATTCAGTCATACCAAAATTATTGTTTCAAGCCATTAGAAAAATATACAGAAAGCAAATACTGCTGCAAAAAAGAAAAATTGCCATTAAAAATAGTAATTGAACATTAGATTACATCATGAAAAAACATGATAAAAAATCCAGCTTTATTTTAACATTGGTTTTACATTAGCATCAGTAGATCTAGAAGAATTTTTGAATGGTTGGAGTGAGGGGGGTTGTCACTAGATGGAAGGTGCCAAGAATATCATAAAGAATTTAGATTAAAAGCTGATAGTTTTCAACTTAAAAACTACAAGCTACATTTGACTGCCATTTACCACATTGTACTACCAAGTTTACCAAGGGAGTTTTTTGAAAGCAAACCAATAAATCATCTTATTTGCTGTTTGAAGGATGTCTCTTTGTGTTTGCTAGGGTATGCTAGCATTCAAAATTTTAGTTGAATAGTTTTTAGTAGTTCTAATCACAATTTGTAGTAGAATTTTTCAACAAATTGAAAATTTATGATTTGTTGCCTCGAATTAGCTCTAGCTAAAGCTTAGTATTATTAAAACTTCAATATGATTCGGCCTTTACAAGGTCGCCACTTTTCTCCTTTTGGTGCTTTGACTCTGCCAAGGGTTTCAGTATCAATGAAAGCTCAGGCATACTAATAATTCAACAATCACGCCTCATTTTTCAATGCAGGATCTTTGCTGCTTACCTCTGAATTATGCACAAGGGCTTGACATTATCCATTTTTTTTCTCTAGTATCCTAGTAGATTTACTGGAATAGATTTGGTGAGCTAAAATCTCCAAAATTTTCAGGAACTATACACCAAAAAATGCTGGTTCAGGCTATATGCTCTATAGATGTTGTAGAAAATAAATATAAACAAAATGATAATTCATGCAAACCTACGAACCTGTCAAGCCATTTATTTGTATTATTTGCTTGTCTTCAATTTTCTACTTCCATTATTATATCAGAACAATATTCTCTTTTGACCAGCACAAGGTTGAATGGTGAATACACCCCCCCCCCCAAAAAAAAAGACTTGTGATTCATGTCCCATAGCTCTGTATTTTGTTTTCTGCTACTGCACAAAACTAGGTTATAACTATCTAGAGTACAATCTGGCATTTTTGCTCAAAGATTTTGTCTCTCTGGCTGATCCTAAGTTTTGCTAGTTGTTCATTGTAAATCAAAACATTTCAAATAGTCTCATCTTATTATTGTAAGCAAAATATAAACATTAGATAAAGTGAATTTGAACTATTTGATTGGTTTCACTATATTGTTGATAATTTTGGGTTAAATGTATGTTATAACCTATCTACATTAAATTGTATTTTTTTTGTTATTTCTATCTTTATAAATTTTGAAAAAACCCAAAGAATTTTCATTTAAGACATGAGAGGAAAATAGAGGAATTATAATTTTGAAATAAAAGAATGGAATAGTATCTTACAAGCAGAAAAGATTATAGAGAGGAGAAGGGGCTTGAACAAGAATTATCTGAGCGATAGATCATATGAAAACAAGAAGAAGTGGAGAAAGCATTGAAATATGAGCTAAAGGGGTGTGAAGTGGAGGCCATGGATAAAATTGCTGAGGATCTAGAAGATGCAGCTAGACAGCATAATAGTAAAATATTATACTGCCATGCTAATAAATTCAGAGGGAGTAGTCAATCTGGACTTGTCCCAGTAAAGATAGGAACAGGGTGAGAAATAGTGACAACAAAATAGTTAAAGTGAGATGGGTAGAATATTTTGAGAATTTTCTAAAACAGGATGGAGTTGCAGGAAAAGATATGGAGGAAAATGAAAAATTTGTTATGCCTCGGATGTGAAGGGAGATTTTTTTGTGAGGAAGAATTAGTGACAGTACTAAAAGGATTAAAAATAATAATGCCTGGGGGCTGATTGTGTGGTAATTGAGTCTTTTAAATATGGTGGCTCTGAGATTAGAGATAAGTTACTGAAGATTGTAAGTATGATTTTTGAAAAGGGGGAAGTATCTAGCGATTTTAGAAAAACCCTAATTAAACCCCTTAATAAGAAAGGTGATAAGAGTGAGTATGGTAATTATAGAGGCATTAGCCTGGTCTCTGTAGGTAGAAATTACTTATTAATATGGTACTTTTTAGACTGAAAGATGCTGTAGACAAAGTTTTAAGAGAAAAAGTGCAGCTTTAAGAAGGGTAGAGGATGTGTTGACTTAAGTTTCACTCTTAGGTTAATAAATGAGAAGTGCCTGAGTTATTGAACACCTTCAGTCCTCAGTCCTATAGATTATGACCAAGCGTTCAATTCTGTTGATAGAAGAGCTTTAGTGAAAGCCTTATCCTTGTTTGGTATACCAGACAAATACATTAAAGTGATTAGTGCTATATACAAGAATAACACTGCTGTGGTTAAAGTAGGAAATGAGATTAGAAGCTGGTTTTTTATTAAATCAGAAGTTAAGCACTGTTGTGTTTTATCCGCTTTTATATTGATCATTTTCACGGACTTTGTCTTAAGGAGCACAGGAAAGACAATGGGAGAACACGGAATCAAATGGGGAAGAAAACTTTCCTGGATTTAGATTATGCTGATAGTTTAAGCATCCTAGATGTATCCTAGATAAAATTGTGAGCAAAGTGAATGAACTTTAAGAGCTGTTACAAGTTGAGGGTGCTAGAATAGGTTTGAAAATAAATGTTAGGAAGACTAAATTTCTAAGGCTAGGAATAAGTGAAGATGAAAAGGTGGCATTGGGTAACGAAAAAATTGATCAAATGGACAGCCTCACTTTCCTTGGTAGCACTATTAATAAAGACATTGGGAACAGTGAAGATGTTAAAAGTTGAATATCCAAGGCTCAAGGTATTTTTTTCACAGTTGGAAAAAGTGGAAAAATAGGAAGATACGTCTGCAAACCAAGATTAGAATATTGGAAGCTACAGTGTTGACAGCAGTCAAACATAGTCGTGAAGCTAGGGCGCTCCAAAACACGGACAAATATTTACTGAATGTTTTCCAGAGAAATTGCCTGGGGATTGTTTTGAATATCTGGCTGACTGACCATATTTCAAATAGTAGGCTGTATGATAAGTGTGAGATTCGATCCTGATTTCTAGGGCTATAGTGAGAGAAAGGTTGAGATGGCTAGGGCACATTCTGCAGATGAAGAACAAAAAACTATAAAAGGTTGTCCTTTCTGGTGAACCGTTTAAAGCTTGACGGAAAGTTAGTCGTCCGCGATTGGGGAGGAAGGATGTAAAGAAAGATTCAAGGGAAATGGGAATTTCCTGGGTGGGTGTAAAGAGGGAGGCTTTGAATATATTAGGATTGAGGAGGAGCATGTGTAGCTCTGTTGGCCTCAGGCTGCTTGATGCTGCGGTAAGATGTTGTAGTAGTAGTAGTAGTATTGTCTGTTCCTACTTATCCAATAGATGGTATCCACCTCTAAGAATTTTTATGATTTATTGAAACATTACAAGGAAAATATATAACTTTTAGTTGTTATGTAATATTAACAATATATGATAATCTAAGTAATATACACGTTCATGCATGCATAAGGGATATTGTTTTCCACTCTAGAAACCTTCTAGAACTCTATCTAACGGAAAAAGCATGTCAAAATGTGCATAAATCTGTATTTATCAGGCTCACTTGTTGCTTAGAAGTATTCTCTGATCCACCAACATAAAGCAGAGTCCACCCAAAAGTTAAATAAATGTATGTATCTGTAGCGTAAGTAAATAAATCCAAATATTTTAGAGGGTGGCTCATAAAAGGAACTTGCTTTTTCGGTATAAATACCTGGCTTTTTGCTTATTTGAACATATTTTCTTAAAAAAAAGTATAACTTGCTGCATTGGGCACATAAAAATTTGCGAAATTCAACCAATCTTTGGCCTATTTTTCCCACTAGGTTTTGATTATATTTTTAACTCTTGTTGTTTCAAGGAATATACTGATGGGTTTGATAGAACATCCTCTTACAGAGATCATTCAATAGAGATGCACAGTGCTGGTGTAAGAAGTTCCTTAAGTACATAGAACAAATATCTTCTGCTGCCAATAATAAAAGGGATCTGTATGCCAACCCATTTTGTGGAATTCAATTCAGCCATCATATACCCAATTTGTGTGCAGGTAGAATAGTACGGTACCTACTTATGCGTAAAATTGTTAATAATTTCTTTTACTTTTAGACATATCTGAATCAGAGCAAGATCATTATAGAACTAAAATGGGAAGAGACAAAGAATCAACTACTCAACTGTCTGATGCCACTAGTAGTTTGGCTGATTTGTCATTATATTCTGGTGAATATTTTTCAAGTTGTAATTTGTATGAATGTGTTCCATATGCTTTAAGTAATTAAGAGTATTTTTTCCCAAGTAGTGTATTACATAAAATTTGGACTTGGAAAATGATCAACATGTTTTGCATTTCAGCAAATATGAATATCATGGAAAATATTATTCAGATTATTCAGAATATTATTTTAGGTGCAAGTTTGTCATTCAAATGCTGTCAGTGGGCCAAGGCGTAATTGAATTCTATGATTAAATAATTTATTTGTCTTAAGATGTTCATCTGTATGGCTGGAATAATAGTTAGGCTTTTGTATTTGTAACTGATGATAGTTGTTGAATACTGTAATTAAAGTTAGCTTAAAAACCTAGAATTATTTGATGCATAAGTAGTCGTACATCATTCATGATTTATGAATAGCTACAAAGACTATGGAAAAGTTATAAAAGTTTAACTGGCCGTTCACCAACGCCATTTGGCCTTTGGTGGCTTTTTTGACCCTAAACTCTGTATAGCTGTCCTTTCAGATAGTTTAAAATTCATGTGCAGGTAAAGCAAGCTGATTTATGGCCGAGTAGCCCTACCAGCATACAGTAAAGTATATTACTTAGCCGGGCATGATTTTCCTTAGCTAACCTAGGCCTACTTTGTTCAGACTGCATTTTAACTTTAATTAGCTCTTGAAAACAAAAAATTCACACTAACTATCACTAAGAGAAAAATTTCAGCAATATGAAACTGGAGATTAACCATACCAGATTTCAAATTTTCTTTGGATTATTGTACTTTTTTAATGAAGTCGCCAGACGCTATGCTTTTGGTGCCACTAGTAGTTTTTACCCCCTATCTTCATTTATCGTTCTTTTCTTTTGCTTCTTACTTTCCTCCCTTCTTGTTTTCCTTATATTTTGATATTATTATTTTAAGTTGCCGAACATCCAACTTTTTAAAGTTTCCTTTTATAAGCTCTAATAATTCCGAGCATTAATAAGTTACAATTTTACAAACGATTTGAAGTCTGAAATAAATTATTCATTAAAATAAATGACAAGTAAGGGTGCCCTTTTTTTTACTAATTTTCTTAATTACATGTTTTGTTATTTAAATTAGGTACTTACACAGAAATGTGTGGGGGGGGGGTAAATGTTTGGAAAAAAGACGAAAAAAGGAAACGTGTTGGGAAAATGTGATACATTGGGAAAATCATAAAAATATTGAACTTGTTTCTTAGGGAATGGAGTAAGAAGCTGAAAGCCTCTCCTTCTCCCTATGTATATGTCTCTTACGTGAGTACACACATTAATGACATGTGCACGTAAAGCTGAATAACTTAAGAAGTGTTTGTAGAGACTAGATAAGGTCTCTAGATTAAGTATCCAAGTGCGAGAGATTTAACAGGAAATCAGTGGCTATGGTAATTGGGATTGCCTTGAAAATGTGAGAAGCTTCTGCGTGCAGATCAGGATAATTTTAGACCTTGCTGTAAAGTTGTGGGGTATTGTTTTGTGTATTGTTTGTGGGGTATTGTATTGTTAACGTTAACTGGTTCCAGTTTAATGAACATATCCGGAATACAAAAATGCTCGTCAAATTAAAAAGAAATGCCACATCATAGGCAGCGCAATAGCGCTGCCTAAATAAAGAGTAATGTGGGTACAATTTACTATTTATTTATTTTTTATTTTTTTTAGACCAGGGCACTTCTTATAGAAGGAGTTGTCGTAGAAACACCGAAAGGGGCTCATTCGATTGGACATTGAAAGGACTGCACTTTTCAATAGTCGACAAGGATTGGAGGGCAACCATTCCACCGCCGACGCCCATCATTTCTCCAAATACACCCAATCAAAATTTGGAGATAGCTATTTTCCAGATATGGAGGATTCCTTCGAATAACCAATAAGAAGGCGTGGACCAAGGGGGGTCCTTAAACATAACTGGGACCTTTGACTGTGGGGCCAAACATAGTTAAGGAGGAACTAGGGCCCCTTCTATGGCTATGTGCTGGGCCCACCGGTGCATGCAAACGTCCCGACAGAGTCAAATCCTGGTCCCGGCTATGGGTAAATAGTCAGCAAGTAGAAAGCTGGGAGGGTACAGCACTCTCAAGATGGAGGAAATCGGCCACCTGCAAAAGACAGAGAGGAGTGGCTTGCCGCTGTCCTAAAATAGCCATGAAATCCTCTTCTTTTAAGTTATGGATCAGTTAAAAACAAAGAGACAAAACCGTGCTACCGCGTTCGGGGTAACCGACGGAAGGAAAGATATAACAGTGAATGATAATGTTACCCCGTACGGGGGAGCAGACGACTTCAGACGAAAATATGCGAACTCGGCAGACGATGACAATTCCCATTGAGGATGATAACACTCTACCAGGAGAAAACCCTATTGTGACACAAAAATCCCCTTTCTACCCTGGGACTTTGAATGGGCGAACTTTGGCAAAGCCTGGGAAACTAGAGCTAATTGTCAAAGAGCTCTAGAGGTACAGATGGGACGTTATTGGCCTCTCGGAAACTCACTTGCCTGGTTCAGGAGAACAACGATGCGGCGACATCATACTTTCATACTCTGTCAGACCTGATGGCAAACACCGACAAGGCGTTGGCTTTCTCCTGACACGCAAAGCGAAGCACGCACTCATAGCCAGAAAGTTAGTCTCAGAGCGCCTTATGATGAATCGGCTGCAAGCGAAAGTACAAAACATCACCGCCATCCAAGTGTACGCCCCCGACTCCTCAAGACCTGATGAAGAAGTTGACACCTTCACAGTTTGACAGTGATGTCTTAGGCAGATTCAGTCTTGGGAGACGAAATGCTCGTGGTGAGCGTCTACTTGAGTTCTGCAGGGATAATGATCTCTTTGTTACGAACTCAATGTTCAGACACATAAAGAGAAGGAAGGTAACTTGGATATTCCCAGATGGAAAAATGACACATCTGATTGATTATGTCCTCATCTCAAAACGTTGGAAGTCATGTGTCACAAATACCACCGCCTTGCCTGGGGGAGATTTCGATTCAGATCATGTCCTTGAAATGAGCACATTGGCAAAACTCCGACTGAAAACCCTTCCTGTAAAAAAAAATAGGATCCCAAGACTCCGCACCGATAAACTGATAGAACCCACCACACGCACCACTTTCCTGCAGTCATTAGAAGAAAGTCTTGGTCCTATACTTGAGTCACTCCCGTCGACCATAACCCCTGACATCTTAGATGCCCTAGTTGAGAAACTGAACACAGCACTCATAGATACAGCTAAGTAAATATTAGGCCACAAACCTAAAACAGAGAAGCCCTGGATCAAATATGATATTCTAGATCTTTGTGACCAAAAGCGACAGGTTTGTAACAAGTAAGACCGAGAAAATAGGGACATGTATAAGCGGATACAGCGGACGGTAAACAAAAAGATTCTGACAGCCCTCAGAGATTACATAGGGGAGAAGTGCGAGTTCTGCGAGAAGGATTTCAAATCAGGAAACAACCACAGACTTTACAAAACATTCAAATAACTCTCCACGAAAAAGTCCACCATCGCTACTAGCGTCCTGGACAAGGGCGGTAAGCTCCTCAGTGACAGCGAGGCTATTAAAGACAGATGGAAAAGCCACTTTGAAGAGAAACTGAATCCGCTTCTTACCTGCAACCCTAATGTACTGTCAGGATTTTCCAAGCAGGAATGTGACCCTAGCCCCCCACCTTTACTTATTTAGGTAAAAGAGGCCCTTCATAGTCTCAAGAACAATAAGGCCCCAGGCCCTGATGGTATCCCACTGGAGCTGCTTAAAGTTGGGTGTCCTCTACTAGAGGACCTACTACATAAAGTATCTGTCGCCGTGTGGCCAACGAGCCATTTCCCAACAGCATGGGTGAAGGCAGTCATCGCACCGCTCCACAAGAAATGCCCTAAAAACAACTGTGAAAAATACCGATCCAAAACCCTTACAAGTCACCCAGCTAAAATCATAACAAGGATCCTTCTAAACCGAATCAGAGCCATAACAGACCACATCATCAGCGACTATAAGGCTGGTTTTTGCCATGGACCGTCTACCACCGACCAGACCTTTGTAGTGAGGCAACTCGCAGAAAGGTACCTTGAATTTGGCAAAGAAATCCTCCAACTATTCATTGATTTTAAGCAGGCCTTTGATCTAGTATGGCGAAATGGACTTTGGCATATACTAGTCCACTATGGCGTTTCTGAAAATATAGTCAACATGGCCAAAAATATGTACGACAATTACCGTAGCTGTGTTCAGACACCAGAAGGCCAAACAGAAGAGTTCGCTACAACTTCGGGCGTGCTACAAGGCTGCATAATTTCACGGCAACTTTTCAAGCTCGTTTTACGTGCCATAATGACCCTGCTTGAGAAAAATGTAGGAGAGACCGTTAATGGTACAAACATCGATACGCTAGATTATGCCGACGACCTCGACAAGCTAGTAGAAACTGAGTCCAGTCTACAAGCCCAAGCCTCCGAACTTGAAACTGCCGCAAATAGCTTTGGTATGTTCATAAACCCAAAGAAGACCAAAGCGATGTGCACCACAAAAGCCCCAAACTCATCCACTGTCCATGTCGTAGTAAGTGGCGAAGAAGTCGAATCGGTGACCAAGTTCGTGTACTTAGGGAGCTTAATATCATCAGACAACAACTGCTCCGACGACATAAAACGAAGACTTACCCTAGGGAGTGCAACCTTCAAGAGGCTACTCCCCCTCTTTAAAAATAAACACCTATCTATGCAACTGAAACTTCGACTTTTCGACTCTCTAATCATACCTGTTGCCATATACGGCTGCGAAAATTGGACACTGAAAGTCGAAGATGAACGCAGAATTTCGGTTTTCGACACAAAATGCCTCCGACGCATTGCCGGAATCATATACCGAGACAGAGTCTCGACCGAAGATCTTCGGAAGCAGCTAAAGCGGGAAACTACTATTCTCAAAAAAGTGCACCTGCAGCAACTTAGGTGGCTGGGCCACATACAGCGAATGGAGAACTCGCGCCTGCCAAAAGTTGCCTTGAAGGAAGGGTCCACAGTAGCTGTCCACCTGGAAGACCTAGGAAGAGATGGCGTGACAGCTTTGGAAATGACCTCTTATGCCTTTTGAGACAAGCTGATGACCGGGCTTTGTACAGGAAACTGATCCAGGAACGTGTGAAGGAGATGGCCCCAATGCGACCCTTGAGGACGTCCGGGACATAAGTCAAGTAAGTCAAAGTCATTTTCTTCAGTGTAGTTGAAAGGTCCAGAAGTTATGTCTTTGAGGATGACCCCCCCCCCCCAGCCCGCAGGGCACGGTGTGTAAGTTACGCCATGGGGGCATATAAGGTTTTCTTTATATAATACAATCAGCCCTCACCCCTTCTCGCTCATCATTTCCCAAAATACATCCAATCAAAATTTTGGGATAGCCATGTTATTCAATGTAGCTGAAAGGTCCAGTAAATTTGTCTTTGAAGATGATACCCCCCCCCCACAGCCCTTAGGACAAGGGTTGTAAGTTATGCCCCGGGGGCCTATAAAGTTTTTATACACCTGGTGGTCGCATAAACTTCGGAGGGGGCTCATTGGATTGTAATTCAAAAGTTCCAGTACCCTTTTTAAGAGTCAAAGTGTCGGAGGGCAACTAGCCCTCTTCTCACGGTCTATTCTCCCCAAATGCATCCAATAAAAATTATGATATAGCCATTTGTTCAAAAACAGTCTAAAGGTGACATAACAAGGTCTTTGGGGTTAACACAACCCCATAGAGTTTGGGGGCAAGGATTGTAAGTTGTGCCCCAGGGGCATATAAACTTTTTATAAAAGGGGTAGTTGTTTGATTTTCAAAGGAGGCTTATTTGATTGTAAATTTAAGGTTCTAGTTCTCTTTTAAGAGTCAAAATTTATGGGGGCAACTAGCCCACCTCCCTGACACCCTCATTTCCCTAAACGCATCCGATTGAAATTGTGAGATAGCCATTTTGTTCTCAACAATCCAAAGAGCATATAACAAGGCAATCAGGTTGGACATAGCCATCCAGAGCCCGGGGTCGAGGTTTGCAAGTTACGCCCGGGTCATACGAGGTTCTCATGGAACAAATGGTTGTATAGATTTATGATTGGATAGGGCTTGTTTGATTGGAAATCGCAAGATCTAGTGCTCTTGTTAAGAGTCAAAATTGAATGGAGGGCAACCAGCCCCTCCCCCACAAGCCTATCATTCCCGAAAACACACCCGATCAAAATTTTAAAAGAACTTTCAGTTTATTATGCATTGTTGAAAAGTCGAGTAATTATGTCTTTGGGGATGTCAACCTCGCCTCAATCCTCAGGTCGAGGGTTGTAAGTTAGGCAATTTGTTCATTGTTTATATATTGCATATGTTACTGAGGAAGGTATGCATGTTTGAACTTTATTTTCCAGAAAGACGAAGGGAATTCAGGTAAGCCGTTCGTAGAATGTTGAGGGTAGTGTTGAACTAAATCAAAACGCATTTTGTGTGTATGGATTGTCAAAAGGACGTAACTCATGAATGACTGGGTATATTAATTTGGAACTTTCGCTACTACTACTACTACCAGACTATTCCATTTACAGTTTTGAGGGAAAATTTTAACTAAATCAAAAGACAGTATGTGTATTCATATTGCCAAAAAGAGCGTATGACAAGAATTGATTATGCTATTAAGTTAGAACTTTCAGAGAATGCTAAAAGGGGAATATCATCTGATCAAAAGGCAATATGTTCAGGCTACTAATAGTACTTCTATCACTGCTACATTACTACTACTACTTCAACTAGTACTTCTATTGCAACTTCTCGTAAAGACAATACGCTAATACTGCTGATGTCACTGGTATTCCCCCTATTACTATTAATACTAGTGTTAGTAATACAAAGACTACTACTTTTACAACTATGCCTAATGGTATGAGGGTGAAATTTTCAAGGATTTTTTTTTCTGGGGGAGGGGCGAACTTTATCACAACAGACCATCTGTATGCAGGTTTTCAAAAGGATGTAGCAGGAATATCTTAGGAATAGTTTGGTGTGTGAAGTTGAAACTAACAGGGCTTGTTGCAGGAGATGTTGGACAACCCATAAGAAAATATTTGCATCCTATTGCTACTGCTGCTACTCTACTACTAGTACTGCTGCTATTATTACTACTGCTGCCACTAAATCTAAGGCTGCTACTATTAATTCTGCTGCTACAACTGCTACTGCTGCTAAAACTATGGGTATTTTGGCGAAAAATTTGAGAAATATTGAAACTGTATGGAACTAGATTGAAACACACTATGTCCAAATAGGTTGTTAAGAGGTTATATAAGACATGCTTCAGAAACGGCTCATGGTATTAAGTTTAAACTTTCAGTGAGTGTTAAAGGGGATGTCGAAGAAACCAAAGGTGCTATGCCCATGCCTCTACTAATGCTACTACAACTATTGCTACTGCGCAAGTTAAGAGTATTAAGGTGAAGCTTTCATGGAATATTTAGGCGGATGTTGAACTAAATCAAAAAGCTCTAGTGTCATTTTTAAGACTCAAAAGAGATTGGAGGGCAAGAAGCCCTCCACTTAAGTCCATTCCTTTTCCAAACACATTTAGTCAAACATTTTTAAACACACATTTAGTCATTTTGTTCAGCATATTAGAACGGTCCAGTAAATATGTTTCTAGGGTATTGGATATGTCAGCTCCCCATAATTATGTAATCGGCCTATTATGCTTTAAAACTAAATTTTCTCTAAAACTAAATCACTAGGCATGGTGTATATGGTTCCCTCGATGCATTGCTGAGGTGCAATATATCGAGAACGACTGGGAGTATGAATTTGAAACTTTTGGCTACTGCTATTTCTACTTCTGCTCTTAATAATTAACTAAATCAAAAGAGTGTAAATGTATCCAAGTTTTCATAGAGCATAGAAAGAATTTTTTGGGAACGATAATGCGTCTTATTTTTCAGGTCAACTTGAGGAGATATGAAATTAAATTAAACAATACTATTTGTCTCAGGGTTAAACATTGGTGAGAAAGTTTCTCCAACATACAAATAGCAAGCCAAACTATGGAATCTTATGGAAAACACCTTAAAGATATAAAATATTTTTTTTTCTACGAAAAAGACCATGTCAGTAAAAAACGAACATAAATTCGTTAAAAAAACTTTTTCCACTAAATAAGTTTTTCAAAAAAAAGTAAAGAGCTCCATTAAACAAAAAATGAGCAGAAATAAAGTCAAATAATCTTCAAAGCGTGAAACTACCACAAATCACCATAAAAAAATGAATGAAATCCAAAACGAAGAGAAATCATAGGCAGGGCAATAGCGCTGCCTAAGCGAAGAACGATGTTGGCACAATGTATTATTTATTTCTTTGTTTTAGAGCAGGGCACTTCGTATCGAAGGAGTTGTCGTAGAAACTTCGAAAAGGGCTCGTTCGATTGAAAATAGAAGGGCTTGTACCCTTTTTAATAGCCGACAGTGATTGGAAGGCAACTAACACCCCTTCCACGCCCACCATTTCCCCAAAGACATTCAATCAAAATTTTGAGATAGCTATTTTGTTCAACTTAGTTGAAAGATCTGGAAAATATGTCTTTGAGGAGGACACTCCCCTCACAGCCCTCAGGACAAGGGTTGTAAGTTATGCCCTGGTTGCATATAAGGTTATATCCTTAGCTATTCCTGAGATATTGCAGATATGCCATTTTGACAAGCTCAGTGCAAATAGTTTCTCAAGATTTAGTTCAATATCCCCCTCAACATTTCTGAAATTTTCAAGTTAAAACCTTTAGCCGGTCCTGAAATGTCTTTTGAAATAGCTCAGTATTTCCTGAAAGTTTAAACCTTTAGTGCTTCCTTGAATATTGCATGTGCCCCCTTTTTGCAAACTGGATGTACAATAATTTCGTTAGTCTTGCTCATTGGCTGCATCTTCGATACGCGATCCTCCCCTCACAACCACGCAACTTGGTTGTCTATAAGTTTCGGTTTTCATGTCATCAGAATCTGTTGACAATTTCCAAAATGGTTCGTTATCTTTAAGCTTCAATTTTAGTGTCATCAAAATTTGTTGCCAATTTTCAAAACTATTCGACATCTGTTGCAAATAAAAAATGACTGTTTCGAGCTTAAACTAAATTATATAAATGCTCTGTAAAGTCCTTGATAATGAAAGTTACACCATCCTTTGTCTGATGACTGGCTTGTATTGTTTTTTTTTCGTAATTTTCTTCAAAACTTGCTTTTTAGCTTTAAAAAACTATTAGGAATGAAACCTTTTTTCTTTCGTACATAATTGGCATATATATTAAAAAGTTTCTTCAAATGTGCAGGTTTAACCTTTTGTTGAAGAAGATAAGCATTAAGTGATAACCACGTTGTTAGATTATGTAATACAAAAGCGTCATACGTATCAAATTATGCTTTGCCATGATGCCAGCTATCTAATTTTTCTCCTGTTCAGATCTGACTGTATAATATCTACGTCAATTAACAATGGAGGTCAGTCATATACGCAGAACCATTGCCCGGCGTGGAATCTTTTTAATTTTCGTTGGGGTTTCGTTTTAAGTTCTCCTATAGGTTGCTTATTTCTATCGTCCCCCGCCCCCCGCCCAAAAAGTGATATTCCTCTGCCCTTAACAAATAGAGACTATTCCGGTGGGAAACAAAACAATTTGCGTAGTTCACAAAAGGTGCACTATGCGTTGAAGGTATGCATAACTTTGTGCATCTGACTTTATGGTAACTCTAGCTTTATCATGTAAACGCTCATTGCGACTTTGCTGTGCAAAAACCAACGAATTGTGTAATGCAGTGGCACAGGTATCAATGTTGGCAACAAAAAGAAATTAAAGGAAGTTGGACAGTGTGATTTACCGTTTTCTACCAAAAGTCCCAATACCAGCATCTAACCGAGGAAATTCCCTGGAAAACATAATTAATCCTACATTCTACGAAAAACTCCGCCATCCACTTAGGTAACGCATAATGGAAATCAGGCGCGAACACAGGAATGGGATGATATCGAGTATCCGTTGATTGTCACTCTTTGTGTCCCAAGGTTTACTATATTTTATTCTATTCCTGTGTTGTATTGTTGTTGTTTTTCAAATCTGCTTCTGCCCCCAGAATAAATTTTTGGTTAAGTGTCTGAGATGACGCTGTGCGTTACGTTGCGTCATCTACAAGTTAAGAACTCAGGCAGGATATAACATCAGAATGAACACAGTATCGTTGACTAAATCTATCGATGTGTCTCCCATCCATGTTTTTCTCTTCACTTCGTATGGAATGCATAGTCGTAGAAACTTGAGAGGGAGATCTTTTGATCAAGAACTGAAAGTTCCTGATGAACGCTCTGAAAGTTTAGATGCCCTTATATGGTTAAAATCCAGCCTTCTCTCTGTGTCCTTTTCTCTTTTTCTCCCCAATAACCCCCTGGCATCGCAATCAACAATACCGTATAGATATTCCTTTCTCTCAGAAAGGTTCAAAACATTTTTTTTTGAATGAAGCGAACTGAACGAGTGCTAAGAAGTGGATGCAGAAGTTCGGGGAAGCGATCCAAGAACGATCTACGGCTTAAGTCAGCACAAAAACAAGCCAAAGCAAAGTTGAGGATGAATTCTGTGCAAAAGTGAACTAAGGCCTGACTTTGTTTAAAATGAGCTGAATTATTAGTCTTGACTCGGCTCAAAAATGGGATAAGTTGGAGGAGTAAACTCATTGCGTACGAAAACGATCCATATCCTTGCTCGATGGTGAACAAAGCTAAGTCTTTACTTAGAATAACACCGAGCTGAGAAACGACCTAAGTTTAAAAGTGCAAAAAACAAGCTCAGTTTGGAAACGGTTTAAGTCGAGGCTGTAGAGTCTCGATGACTGTGTGAAAACGGTTTCAGTCCTTACTCAGTACCAAAAACAGCACCAACATCCCACGCTTATATAGTGATTCTTACTTGTTTTAAATGGGACTATTAATTTTTATTTTATTTTTTTCATGCCATCTATTCATTGTTTGTTTTATACTTGACTTTCATTTGGTGCTATTTCTGCACATTTCAGGTTTTGATCTGGAAATCAAAACTTCGTTAGTTTTCTTAGAAAAAACGTTTATTGGATTTTTCTTACTTGATTGCACAATAGAGTTGTTCTTGGGACATATATCTGGCATAGATTTGAATTCAGACGAGGAAAATGAAACTGTAGCTGTGCAAAATGTTCCTCGAAAAGGGTCTAGATTTAGTTCTATGAGTCATCAACCAAACTTGGTCTTGACAGTGAAAACTAAAAGCATGTACCCAGGAGAACCTAATGGACCCAAATTCTATTGGTTTTGCTTGGTTTGCCTCTTCTTCAGCATTTTAGCAAATTTTCAGGCTGATGGATTTGAACTATATCAAGTTTGAGCATAGTTTAGAGTTCAAAAATAATTTTGACCTGTATGATTGATCTTGTTGAGTAAAAATAAGGAGAACCAGTAATCCTGCTTATTGGAAAGCTTACGACTACGACAGGATGCGCAATGTTATTGCCATTCTTTTTCATGTCATGGTTTAAGCAATATAACAAAAACAAAGGCTTTTCTTTCAAATATTTGGCACCTATTAATTCTTTTTTTTTCTGGTTAATGGAATATTCCCAGTGTCTTCAGCAATAATGGAAAAAAACCTATGTCAATTATCTCAATGTTTTTGTTTCTTTCGGAGAGCGTTCACCTTTCTTTTAAAATTGTTACAACAACCCGCCTTTGACATCATTAAAAATCATCCTAAAGAGATGCCTCGTATCATTCCTCTCATATATGGAAACATTTTCTAGCTAGCTCCTCAGTGCGTTCTGGTATCTCCGAGGGTGAAACACAGGAATCCCGAATATTTTAGGTGTAAGTACAAATTGCTTATGTAACAAGCACTTTCGTGAGTCACTTTCGAATGGCAGTGAATCAGGGATTTGCGTGTATGCTGCAGACTTCACACCGAATAAATAACTAAACTATTAAGTTAGAAATGTCAAAGATTTTTCATATAAATTTTTTTTTTCAAACTTGGACAAAATTTTGGCTATATTCTTGTACACTAAAAATGTAGAAAATGTCCATTAAAAATAAATAAATTGAGAATAGGATGTCATGGGAGGATCAAAGGCCCAAATTGTTGAGCGAAGACAGCAAAGGGGGTGGCTAAAAGTGTACCAGCTGGCGAAGCTGTTTCTTTAACTTGTAATTCATGCGTGTCACTGCAAGGTAATAAAACCATTCTTTTGGTCAAATACCTGAAGTTTTCTTTAAATATGGAAGATGACAAAATAACTAGATGTCATGACTCAATTTTATAGAATTTCTTTTCAACCGTCAAGTTTTTATTGTGGTATAGCTTGTTTTTTTAAATAAAGGTTAGTTTAGATTTTATGATACTTTGGAGGACTTGATTTTTCAAAACTAATGTTTTTGTAAGATATTTCGATTGCTTTTGACAAAGGTCACTCTTTGTTTACCTGTCATTGCAGTGAACAGTTTGGAGGTTGAAATCTCTGCTTCAAATTGATAATTCGTGATAATTCCTTTAAACACATCTGGGCATAAAAATTAAGATGATTAAAGGCATTTCAGGACATAGCCTAAAAATAGTTCTGTTAAATTTTGCTAATTGGTTGAATTTCGAGGAAAAAATTCAATTTTTAATTTTTGTTTTTCTCATTAGAAATTCAATCAACTTTTGATTACACTTTATTGATGAAATTATAAACTAAACTATTTAAAACTATTTTGGTATAATTTTTGGTCACACTTATTTATCACATACCTACTTATTTATCCATACCTATTTATTAGGTAAAAAAAGAAGCTAAAAGTACTCACATTTATAAATATGAAGTTTGCAACCTAAAAATTCTATTACTTTCCTGACAGTCGAAATCCGAATGCAACTGGAAGAATTTGTCTCAGCAAATAAATGTTTAATTTAACTTTCGTTTTCCTATTTTCCAACGTAAATTTAAAATAAATTATTCTTGTTAAGTTATAATAATTCGGGTATAAGCCTAGAATTAGGACTGTAGAGAAGGGAACATGTTAAGAAAACAATTCTTGCTACGTAATATGCAGAAAAATTCTAGTCAAAACATTTTGATTAAGATTCACTATTCTTTGTCCCCAACCTCCCTTAATGTGCGAATATATAGCCCAAATTATATGCTTCCCATGCATTTCGCCATGCGTCTTTCTTCTTTCAACCCGTGTACCCGTAATATGAACCAACTCTGCCGAAGACAAGAAACAGAAAAGCAAATGGGAAAAATATAATTTGATCTATATGTTTGCACATTAGGGGGTTTGGGGTTTCGTAAAGTATAGTGTAATTGCAATAAATATGTGTCAACTACAATTATTCTACATATTATGAAGTAAGAATTGTTTTCTTGACATGTTTCCTTCTCAACAGCCCCAATTATAGGCTTATGCCATAATCAAACAGTTCGTGGTAACGAACTGTAAGTAAGGAGCGACCCTGCTCAATGGTAACCGAAACTCTAGAAAACGGGTTTTTGATACCAATAGATACATCAGAAGAATTATATTTCAATGCTGATTTCAAATATATAACTTTCATCAAGTGCTACCCATCAAAAGTTACGCGCCTGAGAAAATTTGGCTGATTTTCAAAAAAGGGGGAAAGACCCCCTAAAAGTTATAGAACCTTAATGAAAATTACACCATCATATTCAGCGTATCAGAGAACCCTACTGTGAAGGTTTCAAGCTCCTATCTACAAAAATATGGAATTTTGCATTTTGCCCGAAGAAAGATCAGGGATGCGTGTTTTTTTTTTTTTTTTTTTTTTTCAGGGGTGTTCGCATAGACCCCGTGGGCCAAGAATATCGTGGGTGGTATAATTGGAAAAGAAAATAAAAGCTATAGTGCCCTTTTAAGTGACCAAAAAAATGGAGGGCAACTAGGCCCCCTCCCACGCTTTTTTTTTCCCAGAGTCACCCGATCAAAATTTTGTGATAACCATTTTGTTCAGTATGGTCGAAAATATGATAAATATGTCTTTTAGGATGACTTAATCCCCCTAAGATCCCAGGGGGAGGGCTAAAAGTTATGAACTTGACCCAATGTTAGCATACAGTATTGGTTATTGGGAAGTATACAGAAGTTTTCAGGAGGGTTTTTTTTCTGGTAGTGGGACAGATGGGATGGGTTGGGGGGTATGTTGGAGGATCTGTCCATGAAGGAAGTTTTCATGGGGGAAGGGAAATTGCCATGAAGGGGGCAACGGACTTGCCAGCATTATTTATTGGTTATTGGGAAGTATACAGACATTTTCAGTAAGGATTTTTTTTCTGGAGGGGGGGGGGGCTAGAGGAGGGGGTTACTCTGGAGGATCTGTCGGTGGAGGATGTTTCTTTGGGGTAAGGGACACTTCTATGAAGGGGGCGCCGGATTTCCAAACATTATTTAAAAAACGATCAGAAATTAAATAAAAAAAAACAAGTTTTTTCAACTGAAAGTATGGAGCAACATTAAAACTCAAAACGAAAAGAAATTATTACGTATGTGAGTGGGTTCTCCCCCAAGTCAATACCTCGCTCTTTACGCTACAGTTTTTTTTAGTGATTTAAAAAGAGCTATCTATTCTAATTAAAAGGCCTTTGTGATTCAGGGGTTTGTGAATCAAAATTTGTTTTTACTTTTAACGTAAAGAGCGTGGTATTGGCTATGGGGAGAACCCCCTCATATACGTAATAACATATACGTAATAAAAAAAAACAATAAAAAAACAATCGATACGGCTCAATAGTAATCGAAACTTTTAAAAACGGAATTTTGATGTCAATAAATGTATCAAAAGAATGTGTTTATAATGCTGATTCTAAATATATAAATTTTATTAAGTTTAGTATTACTCATCAAAGGCTACGAGCCTGAGAAAATTTACTCTATTTTTTAAAGAGGGGCGAACATCCCCTACAAGTGAAAGAATTTTTAATGAAAATCACACTGTCAGATTCAGCGTATCAGAAAACCCTATTGCAAAGGTTTCAAGCTCATATCTGCAAAAATCTGCAACTTTGTATTTTTTGCCAGAAGAAAAATATACGAATATAGAAGTTAGTTACGTAAGTTAATTTGTAAAGACATCCATTTAGCAAAAGAAAAGTCAATTTTTTATTAAAATTTTTTTTAATTATTCAATTCCTTCTACTCAAAATAAAATCTGCATTAAATAAAAAACGACAATAAATTAAATAAAAAAAAAAAAGTTTTTTAGGCTGAAAGCAAGGAGCGACATTAAAACTTAAAACGAACAGAAATTATTCCGTATATAAAAGGGGCTGTCCCCTCTTCAACGCCTCGCTCTTTACGCTAAAGTTTGACTCTGTCTCACAACTTTATTTTTTAAAACAATAAAAAACTTTAGCGTAAAGAGCGAGGTGTTGAGGAGGGGACAGCCCCCTTCATATACGGAATAATTTCTGTTCGTTTTAAGTTTTAATGTCGCTCCTTACTTTCAGTTTAAAAAACTTGTTTTTTTATTTTATTTGTATTTAAGCTACACTTGAATTGCGGTGTTAGGTCCGTAATAATAGTAGATTCGTTTTCAACATTTAGTGGTTTTCTAGCTTTCTTTTTGTACCTCCCTCTTGTAACAATGAAAATAAGTTTGGTTGGCTGTTTAATATGCTTGTAATTATAGTGTAGTCTTAAGCCCCAATTAGTGTAGTTTTAGAATTGACGGCTGGAGGATTCAATTTCCATTTACAATGACGACCCGACTGTAAGAATTTTATTCTTTTTTTTTATTAATAACTCTATATTCAGATTGCTATTTGGATATTACGGTTGACGATTACGGTTGATGATCATACAAGTAATAACTAGTAGAAAGCAGAGAAATAAAACCAGCAAATTTATAATTTAAAATGGGTTGTTTAATACAAGATAATACTCTATGAAGAAATGGAACTTCTTAGTTTTAGAAATTTTGGCGAAAATATAATTTTTTGGGTTTGGGTTTTCGTAAAGTATAGTGTAATCGCAGTAAAAATGTGTCAACTACAATTATTCTACATATTATGAAATAGGAATAAAATAGTAACAATAGCGAAAATCCTTCGGTGTCGCCAGAAACAATAAAATTTTCCCGTAAGCACTTACAATCTCTAATAATTTCCTTATTATTTTAGTTTTTGTAGTTTTAATGAAGCCTGCCTTTTTAGTACATTTTGTATTTTTTTAACCCTTTGCTAGACAAGTGGATTAACTCTACTTTATAATGTTTTGAGAATTTTAGTCTTTTGCTAATTTAGACTCAAAGGTGGGGGACCCATCATGATTTTAAAGTGTTGGGCTTGCCAATATCATAGTATTTTAACGAACCTTTCAAACAAATAAAAGAAAAAGAGTTTGAGTGAATCACAGGGTGGATTTTAGGATAATCCAAGTTGATCATATTTCCAATTACCATTTACTACTCTGACGAAAAAAAAAATAACTGCTAACTCTATGCGGCCTTTTTGCACACTCAGCTCATCAGGAAAAATACCACACGGAATGCAAGCGCGAAGTGACACTGCTGATACTTCTTATAATCAGTGGGCAAATACACGTTTATAACTACGCAACACCCTACCCTTACTTGTAGAAAAGTTTCGCTAGAACTAAACCGACTTAGCTGAATACTAGATGAAACCAAAGTTGCTAGGCCTCCAGACGGAAAACTTCGGGGAAGCACACGCTTTGCGATAATGGGAAAAGTACGGAAGTCCCTACTTATATCTGATGAACTAATACTGGGATGTGTGAGGAAATGTTTTTAAATACACATTAAATCATTATGCTGCAGCATACCTTCCAATATTGATGTTTTATTCAACAAGTTACTGTTTATGTTCCATGAAGCAAATCTCACGTCTTGGTATTCCTAGTAGAGATCTTAGGTGCGTGCATTACAAATTTTTCTTTTCACTATCTAGATTGGATGGGCTCCTAACGCTGTAACAAATGGGACCAGAAGCTTTACAGGTAGTACAGAACATAGGGTGGAACATGAGTTATCACAGGATGGGAAATGCTCGGCAGAACCGCATCTTTAATACAAGGCCGCATATTTCACTGCGTTCCTCTGACTAAAGCACCATTTTTGGCATTAAAATGTACGATTGACCAGGCAGTCTTTTGTAGCCTATTTTGACAGATCCGTTCAGGAATAGAATCACACAGATGCATTCAGGACTTATACACTGGACTGACATCCTAGCAAGCAGTCAACTTGAAAATTGCAGTTTTAATCACCTCCCATCTAGTGTCCTAGAATCAGACGCGTAGCAGAACTTTGCTCTATGAGAATATTATATTTTGGGACCAGGCGAATTTTTTTTGCTTTCCCTGCCCCCTTCAAAAAAAAGTATTAAGCATATGCAAATTATAGGATAAATATCACTCAGGGCGTGAGCGCATTCGGCGCATGAGTGTTGCCACATTGCACTGCTGTGACATTGATCTGCGCAAGAGTTGAAAAGGAACTTTTGAATATAACCCTTATTTACAGAAGATGAACGATTTCAAAGTACGAAAAGCAAATCTGTTCTGAAAACAGAAAATCAAATAATTTCGATGTTCTTTCAGCGTGAAGAAACCACTCTTCAGGGATTTTAAACCCTAGGAACGCCAATGTACCCAAGTTCATTTGTTTCAAAATTTCAATTTTCTTCACAATTTTCATCTTTATTATTTTCTTCTAGTCAGGCCCAGTCACTAAATTATTTTTCACGTTTTGGCAAATTAAAAAGGGGTTAAAATTTTTATAAGTGTCGGTGGTGAAAATTTTGTCCAGTTTCATGGATATGTGTTCGTCCTCTTCTCATTCCTTTTGTTTAGATTGCTATGTGAGTTCTATTAAACATTAAAGAAAGTACTTAAAAGTAATTATTTACTCCAGTAAAAAATCAGGGTGGGGTCGGCCCATAAAACATCCCACCCTTTAAGAGGAACTGCCGAGTGGGTTAGAGTGTATTTAAAAGGTTGAACAGCCCAGTTTTGCAGTAGATAGAACTTTTGTTGATTATTTTGATAAGTATGATTAGTGGTAGATGCAAACTTTTCTTTTGATGCTTAGATTGTATTTTTTTTGTAGACGCATTTTCCAATTTCTAAGACTGAAAATGGCTTATACTGGTGTGCTGGCCTTAGAAAAGAATGAAGTTACTTATTTTGGAGATAATAAGCTAAACGGTAGTAAGTGTTTCATTTCTTAGGTCCTAGTTTGGTAATTGAATTGGTCTTCTTTGGGGTAATACGCAGTTTGGTACCACAAAATAGCAGGAAACACCACTTTCCTATGGCGCGATATTTTTGGTCACTTAAAAAGGCACTAGAACTTTTAATCCCCGGTCGAATGAGCCCTCTCCCAGTCCTCTAGGACCATCGGTTCGATACAATCACCCTTGGGGAAAAAAATAAATAAACATGTACCTGCGATTGTTTTTTTCTGGAAAAAAAAAATGCTAATTTCCTCATATTTGTAGATAGGAGCTTGAAACCTCTAAAACATGGATCTCTGATATGCTGAATCTAATGGTGCGATTTTCATTCATATTGTATGCATTTTGGAGGGTGTTTCTCCCCTATTTCGAATATTTGTTTTCATTTTTTCAGGCTTGTAGCTTTTGACTGGTAATATTAAAGTCAATGATTTTAAATATTTGGGAACCAAAATAAAAAGCCAATTCTTTTGATGTACCAATTGGTATCCAAAATTCCGTCTTTTTCGGTTAGTATTGGCCTGAATCGCTCCTTACTTATTGTTTTGTGAAATCACCTTTTTTGCTCGCTTCTATTTATGAATTTTCACACTTTAGCGGTGATTTTGGTATTTGTATTTTATTTTCGTATTTATATACGAGTATTTCGAATTATTTTCGAATTATGTAATGCCTGATGATGGAAAAATACTCGATAGGTCAAGCCCCCATAAACCAGTATGGTATTATTATTAATTAAAAAAAAACCTTTGGCCCAAAAGGAGCTTTTCAAAGTAATTCGAAGATGCAAAATAGTAATTTAATTGTAATATAATTACAATTGGCTGGCTCTATTTTTGTTGGCTCCATATGGATGACAATAAAGCTCAATTTGTCGAACAGTGTTATCTGTCATCAATTAAACGTTGCCTAGCCATCCTACGCTTTCTTTCATTATGCCCCTAGATAGCATTTTTTGCACATCCTATTATTTTACATGCCGCTGATTGCAAGTTTGAAAATGCGTAAAAAAAACTGTAAAATTATATTTACAAGAATTACAGCCTCCCATCTTCAGCAACAAGGAAATCCATTTCTTATTCTCTCTTTTTTTCTATAGCCGCTAGGAGGGTGCTAAAACACCATAGAGAGATGTTTAAGGATTCATTTGAAAGGAAATGGCTATATCTAGTGCTTCTGTTATCAACAAAAGATAATATTTAAATAAAATGCAATTTTTACCAAAACAATATCTTCATATACAACATGATGTAATAAACATATCTTTTGAAAGGACCTAGTGAAAGGTTGCTTCTTTGGATATAAACCAGTTGCTTCTTTGAATATAAACCAGTGCCAATATATAAGTAAAACCCAAACGTACAGAAATCATAATAAATAATCAAACTTATAACGAACAAACACTACCACAAACAGGATTAGGGCAAAGGTCCCTTGTGCCTTCTCAAGATTAAATCAAAATTTGCCCTTTAATAAAAACAATTGTTCTCGTCCTGTGATTTTATTTGTCATAGTATCAGCAAAAAGAGAAAGAAAATTATCATAACAACCAAGATTACTGAAAAGAACTAATGACATGTAGATATTCATTTTGCAATTAGTATCTTGATTTTACATTTGAGTCACAATTTGGCTTTATTTCTTCCCGTCTTAGGTTTAATTTGGCTCTTTACTCTTCTTTGAGAAACTTTTTATGGCAAATGTTTTTTATAAGTTAAATTCAATTCGTTTTTAATTGACATAGTTTTATTCATTGGTTAATAATAGGAATATTTGTTAAGATTTTTCCGGCTTTTTTCCGCAACAATCTAGATTTTGGCTTGTTATTTATATTTTAGGCAAATTTGGGCGTATAAGTACTTGGGATATTATTGAAAGAAATGGATTAAATATCTGCATAGTCTTTGTGCTTTTATTGGGCGTAAGCATGCTGACCACCATCTTGTTACAACCTGGAAAATATTAATTGACCACCCCCTTCAGCATGCTCTGAAATTTTGAATCGCCTTTTGCGTTCCTGATATATCGCAGATACACCTTTTAACAACCATGGATGCACATAGTGTCTTTTAATTTAGTTCAACAACCCCTCAAGATTTCATGAAATTTTCGATTCAACATTCTTTGCCATTCCTGAGATATTTCAGTTACGTCCTTTTAACATCCTGGGTGCACACAGTTTCATTTTTTTGGTTCAATACCCCCCCCCCCCTTGGCATGCCTTGAAAATTTGAACTTGACGCTTAACTTTTCCTTAGGTATAGCAGTTATACCCTTTGGACAACCTTGGATGAATATTGTGTCTTGATTTAGTTCAACATCCCCAACAACACGCCTTGAAAGTTCCACGTAGTAGCCTTAGCTGTTCCATCTCCTTTTGGCAATCTAGATTCATATAGTATCTTTTTATTTAGTTTTATATCCCCTTCAACTTTCCCTCTAAGTTCTACTTAATATCCTATTCTGTTCCCGAAATATTGCCTTTATGCCATTGGGACAACCTGGATGTACTTAAACTCTTTCGATGTAGTTTACTAGTTGCTGTAGTATTAGTTCTTACTAGAAGTAGTAGTAGTTGCAGCAGTAGAAGTAGCAGTCACAATCAAAATACTAGTAGTAGCAGTAGTCACAGTCGTAAGCAGTCGCATTCGCAACAGCAAGCAGTCGTCGCAATTGCATTCAAAAAATTGCATTCATAGTCGCAGCCGCAGTCGTAAGTAGTTGTAGATGCAGTCCCAAGCAGTCGCAGCTTGCTGTTGCTATAAGTCGTAGTCGCATGAGTCGGAGTCTCAGTCGCAAAAGTACTGGTAGTCGCAAGCAGTCAGAGTCGCTAGAAGTAGCAGTTTTAAGTAGTTGCCGTTGCATGTAGAATGAGTCACGCATAATCAGTCACAGTCGCTAGTACTTGCAGTCGCAATCGCAGTGGCAGTCGTCAGTAGTCGTAGTCGTGAATATTCGCAATCAAAAATAGTCGTAGTCACAAGAAGTCTCAAGTAGTTGGAAGTTGCAGTCGAAAGTAGTTTCACTTATAAGTAGTCACTGTCAAAACTCGTGGTTTGTAGTCACAAGTAATCACAGTCGCAGTCATAATTAGTCTTAGTCATCAGTAGTTGCAGTAGGAGTGGTACTAGAAGCAGTAGTAGTAGCGTGCACGTAGTGTTTTGTTAGTTCAACACCCCCCCCCTCCTCCTTAACATTTCCCAAAAAAGGCAGTCTAGTGTCGGACATTTCTGGCTGAATCCATACTATTTGCCGCTAATAATGTTATTTGACCCCATGTATATCTGAAGGTTTACGGTAAATGGACTCCCAGACCTTACCAATTCAAGAAAAGAGGCTTGTTCCCCTATATGAGTCAGCACGGATAGGGCTACTATTTGGCTTGAGAACAAGGATGGCGGAGGTGGGCATACACACTCTTGGGAAGGAATCGAAAAAAAAAAAAACAGAAAGAGACACGGCTATTTTGGTGTTACACTGCGTAAAGACAGTATTTCAATATTATATATCATGACTTGACAACTGGGTAAAGTCCTTAGCAAGAGCTTCAGTCTTTGACTGAGAATTTTGGATTTTAATCCTGTTCATCTGAAGGGAGAGAGTTTATGCCCCTTTTGAAGACGGTATCTTCTCTAACAACTCACCACCAGCTCTTTTTGTAAGCATTTTAGTGAATTCGATGGCAAAGTTCTCTTTGTATTGTAGCCGGGACAGAAGAATCGCATGAACAAAACAGCGTCACAAGGTGCCTTCACGAATCGTACTCAATCTTCATTGCTCTTGGATAAACATCGGCATAATTTTCCACTTTCAAGTACAAAATTTAAGGCATGATTATTGTTTTTTAGTTAAAACAGATAGAAGCTTGAAATAGCTGATTTCCCATCTAAAGGATGAATCAGAGGCCACGCTATAGCGTTGCCTATAGTAAAGGCCTAACGGCTACAATGTTTTATTAATTTTTCATTTATTATTATTTTTTTCCAGAGGCACTTCATGCGGAAGGGGTTGTCGTATAAACTTCAGAAGGGGCTCATTTGATTGGAAATCGGTTCTAATGCTCTTTTTAAGAGTCAAAAGTGTTCGGAGGGCAAATAGCCCCACACGCCCTTTATTCCTTAAATACTTTTGATACAGATTTTGAGATATTATTTTTTCTTAAAAACAGTTCAAATATCATATAATAAAAACTCCAGGGTCGACACAGCCCCCCAGGGCCCGGGGGCAAGTGTTGTAAGTTATGACCAGGGGGCATGTATGGTTCTTATGGAAGGGATAATCGTATAAACCTCAGAGAGGGTTCATTTGATAGGAAATCGAAAATTCTGGTCCACTTTTTAAGACTCAAAAGAGATCAGAGGACATCTCGCCCCCCCCCCCACGTCTTTTTCCCCAAACCCATACGATAATAATTTTGAGATAGCCATACTATTAAAAATAGTTCAAACATCACATAATAAAAACTCCAGGGTTAACAAAAACCCCCAGGGCCTGGGGGCAAGTGTTTTAAGTTATATCCTGGGGGCATATGTGGTTCTTATAGAAGGTATGCTCGTATAAACTTCAGAGAGGGCTCATTTGATTAGAAATTGAAAGTTCTACTTCATTTTTTAAGACTCAAAAGAGATCCGAGGGCAACTAGCCCCCCCCCCCTCCGCCCCACAGCTTTTTTTCCCCAAATACATGCGATATAATTCTAAGATAGCCATTTTGTTAAAAATAGTTAAAACATCAGATAATAAAAACTCCGAGGTCGACTAAGCCCCCCTGGCCCAGGGGCAAGTAAGTTATGCCCTGGGGCACATCTGACTTTTATAAAAGGGATGCTCTTATAAAATTCAGAGAGGGCTCATTTGATTGGAAATTGAAAGTTCGAGTTTACTTTATTAAGAGTTAAAAGAGATCAGAGGGCAACTAGCCCCCCCTCGCACACTTTTCCCTAGATACATCCGATAAAAGTTTTGACATGGCCATTTTGTTAAAATTAGCTCAAAGATCATATAACAAAACTCCGGGGTCGACACAACGCCCCAGGGCCATGGGGCAGGAGTTGTAAGTTATGCCCTGGGGGCATAAATGGTTCTTATAGAAGGAATGCTCGTATAAACTTCAGAGAGGCTCATTTGACTAAAAATTGAAAGTTTTAGTTCACTTTTCAAAAGTCAACAGAGGGCAACTAGCCCCCCTCCCCACGCCCTTTTCCCCTAAACCCATCCCATAAAAATTTTGAGATAGTCATTTTGTTATAAATAGTTCAAAAATCAGATAATAAAAACTCCGGAGTCGACACAAACCCCAGAGCCCTGGGGCAAGTGTTCTAAGTAATGCCCCGAGGGCATATAAGGCATTTATGTAAGGGTAGGTCGTATAAACTTCAGAGATTAAATAACAAAAATTTCGGGGGACGTCCCCTAGAGCGTGGGAGACGGGTTGTAACTTATGCCCTGGGAGTATGTAAAGTTTTTGTGGAAGAAGTGGTCTTATAAACCTCGGAGGGGACTCAAATGATTAGAAATTGAAAGTTGCAATTCTCTTTTTAAGATTCAAAAGTGATCCGATTGCAAATATCCCCCTCCCCTGCCAACCCTCTTTTCCCCAAATGCGCCCGATTGAATTTTTATATAGCCATTTTGTTCAAAATAGACCAACGATCATATAGCAAAGACTCCAGGGATAACACAGCCCACCAAAACCTGGGGGGCAAGTGTTGTAAATTATGCCCCGGGGACATATAAGGTTTTTATGGAAGGAATGGTAGTTTAAACTTCGGAGGGGCTCATTCGATTTTAAATCGAAATTTCTAGTACCCTTTTTAAGAGTCAAAAGTGATCGTAGGGTAACTAGTCCCCCCCATCTCAAGGCCTCTTTTTTCCCCAAATGCTTCTGATCAAAATTTTGAGCTACCCATTTTGTTCAGAATAGTTTAAAGATCAAATATCGAAAACACAGGGCTCAATACAGCCCCCCAGAGCCTGGAGGAAGTGTTGTAAGTTATGCCCCGGGGGCAGATTAGGTTTTTTGTAAGGGGTGGTCGTATAAACAACAGAGGTGGCTCATTTGATTGGAAATTGAAATTTCGATTTATCTTTTTAAGATTCGTCAAAAGTGATCGGCGGACATGTACCCCCCCCCTCTTTTCCCCAAATGCATCTGATCAAAATTTTGAGATAGTCATCTTGTTTGAAATATCCAACAATCAGATGAGAAAACTTTGGGGTCCCCCCTCCAAAACCCAGGGGAAGGGTTGTAACTTATGCCCAAGGGCATATAAAGTTTTTACGGAAAAGGTGCTCGTATAAACTTCGGAGGGGACTAAAATGATTAGATATTGAAAGTTCTAGTTCTCTTTTTAATAGTCAAAAGTGATCCGATGGCAACTAGCCTCCCCCCACCAACCCCAACGCCATAAGGCTCCCATTATTTTCTCTAGAGGCACTTCATATGCAACGGGTGGTATTATAAGCCTCAGAGGGGGCTCATTCAATTGGAAATAATAATTTCTAGCGCCATTTTTGAAAGTCAAACGTGATTGGAGGGCATCAAGCCCCCCCCCCTTTCCGCGCCCTCTGTTCCCCAAACACATCCAATCAAAATTTTGAGCGGGCCATTATATCCGAATTAGTCAAGAGGTGAATTAATTAAAATAGTTATTCTTTAGTGTTGACAAAACCTCCCTAGTGTAAAAACGACAAGGGCTCTCCTTATCTCTCATCTAACTGAGAAACTTAGAAATGCGTTTGGTGTGCTAGTTTACTGTAAAGCTACAGCAGGCGTATTCTCGCCCGTGTCTACAACGCTTTCGCGATGCCTCGTGTCCTGGCATTGACTTCATTTTGGAATATGTTTACGGCTACTGATAAAAAAAACTATTAGATCCGTATATTTCTGTTTCGCGAACTTTCTTTTGTGTATACCCCTATGGGCTAAACAAAAGTCTAGTGTCAGCATATGGGTTAACTGAGCCACTAACCGTGGCTGAGCAGCATCGCGATCGCTATTTTTCTAGGCTTTCTAGGACACACAGCCTCCATCCTTCTATGAGTTAGTAGAAATATTTGAATCTATTCTTGGTAGTATAGTTTTCTTTGTTAGTTTATTCTTCTTTCTGTATATTTTTTTGTCTTCTCATCTACTTCGTATTGAACCCTTGTGTTTTTTTTGGGGGGGGGGGGCAATAAGGATATTAATTGATTGATAAAGCTTCTGTGGAAGGCGTGGTCGTATAAACTTTGGAGGAAGTTCATTCGACTTCCACCAAATACATCTTATAAAAGTTTTAAAATAGTCATTTTGTTCAAAATAGTCCTAAGTTCCAATTTTTATAACTTGGGGGTTGAGAAATCCTCCATAGCCCCCAGGGAAATGATTGTAACTTATGTAAGTTGCCCATTATTAAAATATAAGTTTTTTGTGGAAGGGTGGACGTATTAACTTTGGAGGGGGCTCATTTGATCCGAAATTGAAACTTTTAGTTCTTTTTTTAAGAGTCAAAAGTGATCAATGGGCAATTAGCCCACGCTCCACTTTCTCAGACGGCATCCGGTCAAAATTTTGAAATAGCCATTTTGTTCAAAATAGTTCAAATGCTAAATAATTATGCGCCCGGGTTTGAAACCTCCCCCCGGCCCCTCGGAAATGACTAAGTTGTTGAACTTGCTTATTGTTACTTTGATACTTTGTTTCCTTTGATACCTTGTTTACTTAGATGCTTTCTTAACTTCGATATTGTGGTAATTTGATACTAGTTTTCATACTTTGAAACTTGAAAAAGTTTGATGGTAAAAAAAAAATGATTTTGAAATAAGACATTTTCTAAAAACTTGAAACTTTTTGCAATCAAAAACGAACAACAATAAATAAGCTTTCCGAAAAAGAAGTATTTCAAAGAAAAGCAAAGGCATTTTAAACTTAAGATCAGCAAATACAAATACCTGTTAAAATTCAAACTAGAAACGACAAGAAATTACAATTAAAGAATAAATAAACCAAAAACGAACAGAAATTAAATAAACAATCATAGCAAAAAAGTATACAACAAGTACTAATATAAATGAATAAATTACAAGAAATTGCTATTAAAGAATAAATGAGACCCAAAACGAACAGAAAATAAATAAACAATCATAGCAAACAAACATACAATGCTTACTTAACTTACTTAAGGCTCCTGCCGAGAGTTCGGCGTAGAGAACGATGAGACCAGGCGCCTCCAGGTTGACCTATCGCTTGCCAGGCTCGCAGCTTCTTCCACCGGGATGTGGGCTTAGGTGAGGAATTCATCGGCTTTGTCTTTCCACCTAGTGGGGGACGGCGTCCTCTGGGCCGCTTCCATCCGTGTAGGGTGGGGTCGAAGTTGAATGCGACCCGTGCTGGGGCATCGCGTGACATGCAAAGGAGGTGGCCGTACCACCGAACAGTACGCTTGGTCAGCTGCATCGAGAAAGGAGTTTGAGCGGTACGTGACAGGAGAGTCTGATTGCTAACGAAGTCAGTCCAATGAAGTCCTTCGATTCTTCGGAGTTGTTTCGTCTGTACGACTTTGATGGTGCTGAGGATAGATTTTGCAGCTGGCCACGTCTCCGCTCCTTACAGAAGTACGGTGCTGACTGACACATTGTAAATGCGCATTTTGGTAAACCGGCTTATGTTTGGCTTTCGCCAGATGCTGCTAAGCCTCCCAACAAGTGCTGACGCTTTTGCTAATCGAGATGTAAGCTCTTTTGTGATCAAGCCATCCTTCGACAGAATAGATCCCAGGTAAGTGAAGTCTTCAACCACATCTACTCGGTTGCTTCCGATGTTGACTTCCTTTACAGTAGAACGGGACGTGGGGGCTCAAGGAGCATGACTTTGGTTTTCTGCCAGTTGATCTTCAGTCCAACTTTCGAGGCTTCTAATGAGAGCACCTGGAGAGCTTTGGTGACCTTTTCGACGGTGTTCGCAACTAGCGCTATGTCGTCGGTGAATTCAGAATTAGAAAGTATTCGGTCTCCGAACTGAAGACCGAACTGAAGGTGATTCTTCGTGCTGGTCATATCTATGACGCAGTTGAAAAGATCTGGAGCGGCGGCGCAACCTTGCCGGACGCCAGTCTTCACAGAGAATGTGGGACTGCGTCTTCCATTGACTTGCATGCAGCTTTCCGTATCCTCATGCAGCTTTTCAAACAGTGAGCAATATTTCTTGGGTAGACCCGTAGTTCTTAGTATCAGCCAAAGTGAACGGTGATCACTTTGATTTCGGTAGAACTCTCGCGTCTTCTCGATCAACTGGTGCATAGTGAAAATATGCTCCGTCGTCGACCTGTCGGGCATGAATCCGGGCTGCTGGACTCTTCTCTTTCTACGCAAAAAGGAGGAACACCTGTCCAGGAGTGACATTGCGAAGAGTTTACCTGGAACGGAGAGAAGCGTGATCCCAAGATAGCTGGTGCAGATTTGACGCTGCCCTTACGTTTCCAGAGCGGCAATGTGATGCTAGCACGCCAGTCATTCTGTATGCTTTCCGTACATACAATAGGTACTAATATAAATGAATAAATAAATCTTAAAACGAGTGAAATTTAAATTGAATAAGCAAATCAAGCATGAAACGAACAAAAATCACTACAAACAAGAGTTTAGGTTTTGCCTCCTTCTTTCAGTGTAAAAGTCTAAAATCTACTGCATCATTGACGCTTTACTGAAAAATTTATGTCTCTTGAATAGTCTTGGAAAGTACAAATAAAATCAAACTGAATGTTTGATATTTAATGCTATTAACTGTTGAAAGATAATCAGTTCAAGATTTTATTTTGCTGTAATTTCATTTTCATTTTCAATGCTGTAATAATTGGAAAATAAAATATTTGTAATATAATTCGTTTTCAGTGAAGCGCCAATGAAGGAGTAGGCTTTAGATTTATACAGTCAAGAAAGGGGGCAGTATCCAAACTCTTGTTTGTAGTGATACTACATTTGTCTTGAACAGTCTCGGAAAGAACTAATGAAATTAAACTAAGTATTTGACAGTAATTGCTGAAAGCTTATCACTTCAAAATTTAATTCTACTCTAATTTTTATGTTTATTTTCATTGTTGTAATAAGTACAAAAGAAAATATTTGTAATATAATTCGTTTTCAGTAAAGCGCCAATGACGCAGTAGGTTTTAGATTTTTACAGTCAAGAAAGGGGGCAGCATCCAAACTCTTGTTTGTAGCGATGCTAGATCTGTATTGAACAGTGTTGGAAAAAACTAATGAAATTAAACTGAATATTTGTTATGTAATGATATTAATTGCTGAAGGTTCATCACTTCGAAATTTGATTCTACTCTAATTTTTATGTTTATCTTCAATGTTGTAATAAGTACAAAAGAAAATATTTGTCATATAAATCGTTTTCTGTGAAGTGTTAATGACGGAGTAGGCTTTAGACTTTTACAGTTAAGAAAAGGTGCAGTATCCAAACTCTTGTTTGTAGTGAAACTATATTTGTCTCGAAGTCTCGGAAAGAACTAATGAAATTAAACTAAGTATTAAACAGTAATTGCTGAAAGCTCACCTGTCTAAAATATAACTTTACTCTAGTACTTGTGTATATTTTCAATATCATAATAAGTTCAAAAGAAAATATTTTATATATAATTTATGTCCAGTGAAGTACCACTGAAATTGTCGACCTTAGACTTTAACAGTTCCGAATGGGATTAGAAACCACAGTCTTACTTGTTTTAATTTTTGTTTCTTTTAAGCTTGATTTGCATATTCAATTTAAGTTTCACTTGTTTTAAGATTTATTTATCCATTTATATTGCTACCTGCTGTATGTTTGTTTTCTATGATTCTTTATATGATTTGTGTTTTTTTCAGTCTCATTTATTCTTTAATAGTAATTTATTGTAATTTATTCATTTATGTTAGTACTTTTTGTTAGTTTTTTTGCTATGATTGTTTATTTAATTTCTATTCGTTTTGGTTTTATTTATTCACTAATAGTAATATCTTGCCGTTTCTAGTTTGAATTTTAACAGGTATTTGTATCTGCAGATCTTAAGTTTAATATGGCCTTTACAAGTCTTTGAAAAACTCTACTTTTGGAAAGTTTTTTTAAATTGATATGGCAAAAGATGTAAGACATAGTTTCAATGGAGACCATTTGAAAGCAAATTACTATTGTTGTAGGCTTTTCGAATCAAATTTTTGCCTTTTCCATTTTCCCTTTTTTAGTGCTATAGAAACGTTAAATTAAAGGTCTTAAATCTTGTTTTTCTATTGATTGGTATATTATTGGTATAACTATGGCCTGTCTCAGGCATTGCAGTCAAACATATGGACGTTTCTTCAACCTAAGCTAATTACTGCTAGATTTGACTCCACCTGCTTTGTCTGGCTTTTTAATTCCTAATTGTATGTTTGTTTTTACATCAAGATAAGTATCGAGTGTCCCGGTATCAATAAGCACATTGTGCCATTCAGTGTTACAGAGTGTTACCTGCTTTTCAGTCCAAATAATCCAGTGCTAAAAAATCTTGATAATTTTAGAGTTAAAATCAGGGACGCGCATTTGAACAAAATTTATTCAATATTTAAATGAGGAAAACTTTGGCAAAGTAAATTTTTGCCCCAGTTTATTATCAGTTAAGCATTGACAGTAATTTGCCTTGTATTGACTGTAAAAAATAAATAAAGCCATAGATGGATAAAAAAAATAATAAAGTTTAAAATTAAAACATTCAAAAGAAATAATGCACAAATAAATAAAAGATGAAAAATATAAACCAAACACAAACAAAAAAATGCAGGTCAGTAGGGATAGTCTAACCAATGAAGCAAACTTAAATTTAAAAAAAAAACTTGTCCATTTCTAAAGCTTCTAAACGTATAACTCTTAAAAGCTCAAAACATGTAGTTTTGTTGCGTGGAGTTCGGCAAAATACGCAAATTGTCTTTTCAGTTTAGATTTCAATGATGTGGAATGTTCTCGATTTGCCTCTAAGCCATTAAATATACTTACCATTTGTAGATACAAACGACGGAACTAAAGAGGCAAGAAGAGAAACTGACTTACCAAGGATGACCGGAATGTATAAAAATCTTCTTATCAGCGTTGGTGAGGATCCTGAGAGGGATGGCCTGCTCAAGACGCCAGAAAGAGCTGCCAAAGCATTGCTTTATTTCACTAAAGGATATGAGCAATCACTAAGTAGTAAGGAATCTTTGCATGTCCCTAATTAGTTTGAAATAAGCTCATAGGTGGAAAATTCAAATAATTTTTCAGATTGATGGGCGATTAGTCGCCCTCCAATCTTTTTGATCGCTTAAAAAGGGCACTAGAACTTTTAACATTTTTTGGAATATGCACCTGGCAAGTCCACCACTCCTTGGGATTTTTCTCAAATGTTGTAGACATAATTGTTTGTTTCTTTTGTCAGCTACATTAACATTTTAGGTTTCTTCAGGTACGTACGAAGGAATTCATTTTGGGGCTACTCGACTTGTCAAAACAGCAAAGGAATTAGCGTCCTTTTAAAAATATGGGAAAACATGGTCATATCAAATAATGCTACTACTTCTACTAACAGCTCACCGCAGCACCAAGCTGCCTGAGGCCAAAACAGCTGCGCACGCTCCTCTTCCATCCTAATCTTTTCAAAGTTTCCCTCTTTGCACCCTCCCAGAAAGTTCCCATTTTCCTTAAATCTTTCTTTACGAAACCCTCCCACCCCAACCGCGGACGACATCCTTTCCGTTTAGTCCTAGGCAGCTGGCCGAAAAGGACAATCCTCGGCAATCTGTCATCCTTCATCCATAGAGCCTGCCCTAGCCATCTCAAACTTGCTCTCATTATAGTCCTAGGAAGCGAGATTAGATGCAGCCTACTATTTGAATTATGATCAGTCAGCCAGGTACCCAGAATAATCCGTAGGCAATTTCTAAGGAAAACATTTAGCAAATCTTCATCCCTGTTCGATTCTGTCTTCTCCCATTGTCTTTACTGTGCTCCTTAAGACAAATCCATCAAAATGATCCATTATAAAGTGGGATAGAACACAACCCTGTTTAATTGCTGATTTAATACAAAACCAGCTGCTAACCACACTTCCTGCCTTGACCGCAGCTGTGTTATTCTCGTACATAGCACTAATCACTTTAATGTATTTGTTTGGTATACCATACAAGGATAAGACCTTCGCTAAAGCTCTTCCATCAACAGAATCGAACGCTTGCTCATAATCTATAAAACTGAGGACCAAAGGTGTTTGATAACTCAGGCATTTCCAAATTATTACCCTAAGAGAGAAAATTTGGTCGACACATCCTCTACCCCTCCTAAAACCGAACTGCTCTTGGCTTATAACTTTGTCTACAACATCTCTCAGTTTAAAAAGTATCATATTATTAATAATTTGTTACCTACAGAGACCAGACTAATGCCTCGATTATTACAACACTCACTCTGATCATCTTTCTTATACATTGGTTTAATTAGGATTTTACTAAAATCGCAAGGAATTTCCCCTTTTGAAAAATAATATTCATAATCTTCAGCAACTAATTTCTAACTTCATAGCCACCATATTTAAGAAACTTATTTACTGACAAGAGAATTCAAATTCTGAAGAGATAAATAACTAAACTGTTTTGAAACATAATCTGGTCTTTTGTGGAAAATATTAAGCTTAAAAAAAACGAAAATTTTTTAGTCAGATCATTCTTTACTTGTAAATTCTCTTGTTTTTCTGGTGCAAATATCTACCAACCAACCTTTTTTTGTCTTATGTTATACATTGTACAAGCATTTTATACTGTACTGAAAACTTAGTTGATTCCCATGAAAAGCATCACTTTTATTTATAATTTCATCCGCTATCTGTCTGAAAGCTTCTCCACTCAAGGGCAGCAGTGTTGCAATATAACCAAATGGTTGTACAGCTAGCCTACTTACACTCAATTTTTTTTTTTTTTTTTTAATTTGGCCAAAACTGGTAGCCCATATTGGAGGGGAGCTCGCATATTTTGTTTTATTTGAAAATATGTTAGAAAAAATGCTTATATAGAAAGACTCGCATCCTTACCTTGTATCATAATATCTGTTAGGATATTCTGCATTGTTTAAGCATATTGTTTAGAATTCGTGTGAGCAAAAAAACAATTAGGGATAAGAGAAATTTGCAGCTAAACTGCTAAAAAAATAAGGCTAAAAAACAAACAGGGTAACTGATAGTTCTAACTCGTTCATAAAAAAGAGAGTTAATATAAAAATTTTATATTGCACAGGCTATAGCTTTTCTTGCCAAAGGAACAATCAATGCAGGGACTGTAAGCTAAGAATTATCTATTAATTTCATTTTAGTGTGATCAGTTCTTCTATTGTAAAGAAGATGACCCTATAAACTCGAATCAGAGTGAAGTATTTTTAACGTCTCGTAAGACTAATTTTCGTACTTTATTACGGGGATCGATTCCACGTTTGTGTAGAAACTTTTTCTATCTTGCAAAAGGAATATATTTCATAAATTATGAAAGGTGAACATGGAAATCCTGCTTGTTGTCAGATTAACACTATTTGCTCTGATCACCTGACCCCTTTTCCCAGTTGAGTGACACTCATAAGCGTTTCCTCTTTGTCAAGCAATTTTTACGTGACATGTCCTGCGGATCATTTGTATACATGTGTATGTGTGCATATGTATTTATATATTTATTATTTATGTATATATAGAATAGGAACAGTTATTTGCTATTATCTCAGAAGTGTGAAAACTTATCAGATAGTGACAGGGAAGATGATTTCGTAAACTACATTGGCCTGCCATAACAAAAACGAATTTGGAGAAATAAAGACCAGAAATAAGTTATTTTCAAGGCCAACAGAATTACTGGACGAAAAAGTGAAGATTTGGGAGGACATCCGCTTTTATTCTTCAGCGCTATCTTTGAAAGTTGAAGAAAATTCCCAAACATTTGCACGAGACAACTCGAATAAATCTCAGGGGCAAATCTCCAACATTTTTATTGGGGGGGGGGGAGAGGGGCTCATATCCGGATAGTCAAGGGGCTTGGGATATAAAATAATTTTTTATCCAAATTATCGGGGGGGGGCAACTGCCCCCCCCCCCCAAAAAAACGCCCCTGATAAAATAAAACTGATAAAAGCAAACAACTCAGAAAGTTATATATATATACACACACACACACATATATATATATATATATATATATATATATATATATATATATATATATATATATATATATATATATATATATATATATATATATATATATATATATATATATATATATATATATATATATATATATATATATATATATATATATATATATATATATATATATATATATATATATATATATATATATATATATATATATATATATATACATATATATATATATATATATATATATATATATATATATATATATATATATATATATATATATATATATATATATATATATATATATATATATATATATATATATATATATATATATATATATATATATATATATATATATATATATATATATATATATATATATATATATATATATATATATATATATATATATATATATATATATATATATATATATATATATATATATATATATATATATGGGTTTGGGTTTCCGTTCCGTCATAAGGTCTTTTCCCCCAAAGAGATCCTGCTTGCATGGCATCATAGTGGTGCCGCAGTGGATCTTTCACGAGTTTGCCATAGCAGAACCGTGGACTGCTACCCCATAGCAGTTTAATTTTTGTAGGCATTAATATATAAAGGGTCGGTGGTAAGTTGCCTGAGATCACTTGTGCAGGATTTTGGCTTTTATTGATAGAAGAGCATCGCCAAGTGTGGTAGACAATGCTGAAACCAAGATCGGCCAAGGATTGCACAAAGCCACCATTCATACTGGTGGTCCTTGGGACTTCTTGTTGTTATGTTTTAAGACGGCTTGACGGCTTCGTGTAGGCTGTAGAAGATAGGTTGGTACGTGTAGTGGGTTGGGACCATGAAGCTTTGCCTGAGGCCGTAATAATTTCGAAGATTTAAATAACGTTAAAATTGCAACTTGGAATGTCTGTCACAAGGGTAAAAAATAAGGATCGTGGATTGATATTTTGACTGGCCAATTCAGACGTTTTGAACCTGACTTGTTAGGAGTTTCAGAAATCCATATCCAAGGGGTAAAAACATAGATTTTGGTAATATAGAATTTATTTCCTTAAAGAGGAAGGAAGGGGTACATAGGCTGGGAGTAGGTCTTATGACGAATAACGAAGCTGCTAAGTTTGACTTAGGTTGAGAAGTTATTAATAATAGAATGCTATTTGTTCTTTTTACGTCTTTAAAATGCAGGATATAAATGTAAATGTATAAAAAGTATAAATGTAGTATATGCTCCTGTAGAACCAGCTGACGGAGATACTAGTGACTCAGATGAATTTTACTTACAGCTGCAGAAACAAATAAACAGGATCCCAGGCAGAAATAGAGTATTTATAATAGGAGATTTTAACGCCCAGATTGGCAGAAATAGGAATAGATTGTATCCTAGCCTAGTTAAATTTTGCAAAGGAAAAGAAAATGGTAACGGTTATAGACTGCAGCAATTTTGCAGGCATAACAATCTAGTTATAACCAATACAGTGTTTGGTCGTACAATGTCCTATAAGTTAACGTGGTATTCAAGTGACGGTAAGACTATAACTTACTGGTACCTTACTATATATACCTTATATACCTTACTGGTTATGTTATTGCAAACAGAAGATTACCAGGATTGACACAAGATACTAGAGTTTATAGGAGTTCTGATATTGATGTTAAAAGTAAAGATCAGCATCTAGTAGTGTCTAGGATTTCTGTGACTCTTAAATTTAAGGGAAGGGTGAGAATTTGAGAGAAACTTTCCAGGAACAGTTGAATATTAAACTAAAGCGTCTTAAATTGGATAACGTAGAAAGTGAGTGGATATATTTTTAGATAATAGCTTATGAAGTAGCAGATGGTGTCTTGGGGAAAAAATTTAGAAACGCAGCTAAGATTATTAGAGAAAAAGATATTTTTTTTAATAGAGAAAATGAAGCGCTTGTACAGGAAGTATTTGACTGATAGATCATATGAAAATAAGAGGAATGTAAGTAGAAAAAAAAAATTAAAATATGAATCAAGCAGGTGTAAAGCCATGGATAAAATATAGCTTGGTGTGGAAGTTATGGATAAAATTTCTGAACATTTAGAAGATGTAGCCTGCATAAAATATTGTATTGGCTTGATAAAAAACTGAGAAGGAATAGTCAATCTGGACTTGTCCCAGTTAAAGATAGGAACGGCGCCCCGATTATTGATGAGGAGAGAGTAAAAGAGAGACGTCAAAACAATTTGAAAATTTGCTAAACCGTAATAAAATTACAGGAAATGGTAAAGAAAGGATTAAAGAATTTGCGACCCTTTAGAAGGGAAGGAAGATTTATTATGCAAGAAAGAATTAGAGACAGTACTAAAAGGAGGGAAAAAGTATAAGGTCCCAGGTGCTGATATGCGATAAATTAGTTTTTTAAATATGGTGGCTATGAAATATCTGATAAACTACTGAAGATTATGAATATGCTTTTCTTTTAAGGGGAATTTCATACGGATTTTAGGAATACCTTAAGGTTAATGATGTCGTTGCCTCAGTTCTTCAAATCGTACATACTGTTTGAACTAACACTATTAAAGTAATGACAATTAGTCTAATTTGAAAAGTGATAAAAAAAATATAAATTCTGTCAACGCAGTTGCTCAAGCACATTTTTATCTCGATTTAGCTTCTTATGTTTCGACCAAATGTTTTCCCTAAGTCTATCTTGGCATTCATTTCTTGAAAGAAAGTTTCCCCTATGTAATATAATATCCATTTAAATTTCGAGTCCCTTATTTTTCTCTGTTTTGATTGTAAATTTTTTCTTTGAGTTCTACCTAAAAGAAAAAAAAATCGTCAAGTTCAAGTCTGGTCAAAATGTCGCTGATTATTACACCTCTTCGTCAAATACATTTTGCAGGACAATTTTCATCAAAATACTCATGGACAATTGTTAAATAATGTGAAAGGTCACACGAATTTAAAATAAAGGTCATACAAATCAAGACTGTTGCTGTAACTGGAAAACCACTGAATAATTTAGGATTTAGAGATACTTATTTCCTGTGGTTATTCCATCAAAAATTATTGTTCTATTATTTATGGTTCTAGTGATAAATCCATGTTCTCACTATGCTTGTACGCAAAATCACATTTGTTTATATGACCAGAAAATTTGAAAGAAGCTTAACCCCTCTTCAGAATGCTATCTAAAATTCTTGGGTTTCCAAACATCATTGAGCTTAATTTCACTAAGTTGCAGCTGCTTGTCTGGATCATCCTCAAATAAGCCGTGAATTAGGCTATGTCGATACGCATTCAACTCAATAAATTTTGGGGTTTGGCTGATAGAAGTTTACGACATGCCCAGTTCAGATACATACACAGTATATACTCACATACATAGATCAGATACATAAACCTATTCCACATATTTTTGGTTCAACTATTTGTGATGGCGAGTTGTTTGGCAGGAAAACATATCTTTGGTAAGTTGTTGGGACTAACTGGAATATTAGTATTGGAAGTGCGTTATTGGGTGATTTGTTTCCATTATTTCTACATGCATAATTTTTTCACCGCCAATGCGTTGAAACCATAGTAAATTTAGAATCGCCAAAAATCAAGAATTGCATCAGAATCAGAAGTACAAAGTGGAATCAGGATAGGTATATAAAAAACGATGGTGACATCTCGCCACTTGTCGAAGGAAAAACTAACGCTAGCATTAAGTAAAATCACCAGCGGTGTATGTCTTCGGTGAAAGCTAAAAAGAATATGCAACAGAAGTCAAATAAGGTAATATGTACGGATGTCAGCCTGATATTCACAATAACGAAGTCTAGGCCGGATCCTGAATGTCGAAATCTCCAAGATCAGCACCATTGTATGTGTTTGATATTAGAACACACACTATGTGTGTGTGTGGGGGGGGGCTGGTGGAAATAAATAAAGGCATCTAATAAGAAAATTACTGGGCAATAGGTGTCTTTTTTTTTCATGCCAAGCTTTAAAATCGAATCTTGATGTTTTCGTTTTAATGGTTTATTTGTTAAAACTTTGAGAAGAAATTTGATCACACTCATAAATAGAGAATTTGTATTTCCGTTTAAAAGGACTGAAGATTATTAACGAAAGTTAATGCATAAATTGTAGTTTTCTTTTGTCAAAGAAACAGTCATTACAGAATATGTAAGCTAATGCTTATATATCAATGTTGTTTAAGTACTATTGCTTCTTTTTGTGCCATTAAGCTGATATCAAATGAAAAGGGAACCCTTTTTAATAAAACGACAAGGCTCATTTTAGGAATTTATTACGGGGATTGGTTTCTCCTTTGTGGGGAACTATTCCTTTATTGGAAAGGGAATTGCTTTGATAAGTATAAGAAAATGAACGTGGGAGCTTGCTATTTATCGGAGGGCCAACAAATGTCACCACCAAAATAGACATGTATAATGAGGAAGATCGATCTAATGCTGGAGAGAGAGAGACGAAAAGTTGGACCATTATCATAATTATTGGTACGTACGTAAATGAGGAATTTTATAAGAAAACTGTTTACATTTGTATGAGCTGAAAGGCAGGGCACACGGTCGAAATGATCTAAAATTTGTGAAATAAATTATTGAATTTTACGGGGGGTGGATGAAACAGGCTTAAACACACTTCCCCTGTTTTGACTATAGAAATTTTTTTAGCGCTTCCAAGACATTAAGCATCAGTGAATAATGTTTTGCTGGAGAGGGGTTCGTAACCCTGGTAAAAGCTTATGTCCGGAGATGGTTTCTATCTTAGTACCATGGTTAGTGCCATTGATAATTATGAGTCAACGGAATAAAATCCAAGTAAAAAGTTACTTCTTTCTTCTCCTTTTTTAGGACTTATTTACAGGGATCGATGATTCCTTTGTGAGGGAGTTCCCTTTTATAAATTAGGAAATAGAAGCGTAGGCCACTAGTTGCTTTTCTGTTGGATATTAGGAAAGAAAGGAAAGCGCTTTGAAATCTTTTATGGGAACAATTGTTCGTGATAGTCTAAAGCTATTCGAGAATGTAGGTCAAATTAAAACTTTCCTCTCGCTTACGTCTTTGGCTTGAAGAATTTTATTGATCTCATGTTTCCAAAGCTAAATGCATTGATGAAATGTAAATGTATTGGTTCTCATTCGTAACTTTACACTTTTTGCTCTCTTAAACAGAAATATTCATCATTTTGTAGCAAATTTTTTAAATTGCATCATTTTTGCGTCTTCTTTAAGATCATTGGAAATTGAATTTATAAATTAGGACTTGCTAAAGGTTTATTGTGGTTTTAGGACACGGTCCTAAAAGGGACATGTGGTCGATTAGGGCAGGTTCTGTGGATGAAGGATGATAGATTTCCCAAGATCCTCCTTGCCGAGCAACCGTCTAGGGCCAAAGGAAAAGCAGGCCGCCCCCATTTGGGGTGGGAGTATGTCGTAAGGAAATATTTTACGGGAAATGGCAACTTCTTGGGAGGGTGTAAAGAGGGAAGCTTTAAGTAGATTGAAAATGGAGGAGTAAGCGTAGCTGCGTTGGCCACAGGTGGATTGGTACTGCAGTTAGTTGTTATTAGTAGAAGTAGTATTGTGGTTATATTGTACTTCAAAGCCATTTGAACTTCATCTTTTGAGAAAGTAGATTTAGTTAGTAATATTACGAGACCTAAGATTTATTACATAGGATTTAAGCTAAAACGAAACGTGTCCTTGGCCCTGAGTAGCCTTTTTAACTTCACTTTGTAGTGTGGGGGAGGTGCCACAATTTTTCTAGAGAAAAGCATCATTTCCAATCAATTGTCTGGCTGTTTTTTCAAAAGATTCATTTGAAGATTCCTAAGCTCTTAGAGGAGTTGATGAAAAATTGGCAATTGGTGGAGTGTATTTCAGTCTAGGACTATTATATAGTCTTGATTTATCCCGGTTCAAATTCATTTATGGCTGCATTTAAAGCTCCAAATAGTATGCTCTTTGAGATGTACCACGCCTATATTCGAGAAAATGACATCTCATAGTAAAAGGTAAAACAAAGGTAAAAAAAATACAGCATTGGACTTTTCAGCCCCTACCGGCGGTGCTGATCTTCGTTTCTTGGCCCTTCAGCCAGGAGGTGCTATGGGGGGCTGGGGCCAACCATCCTGGGCTTTCACACACCCTTCCTGTTGACCTTCCCCTGATTTCTCGAGGTACCCATTTAGAACTGGGTCGACTCTGGCTGAGCTTACAGAGTCACGCCACTGACCCCCGTCCCAAACCAAGTAATTGAATACACTAGGATTCGAACCCTCGCCCTCTCGGACAAAGAATTCTAAATCCAGCGCACCAATCTCATAGTACCTGAAAAAAAAACTATACTGGATAACGAGGGTGAAATGGTTAGGTGAGAGTGATTTCGTTAATTGTGTCTTGCTGGTCTCAAGCGATGCGATGGACTCGACAAGTTTTCAAAAGAAAGAATTTTCTTTTAGTAAAGGAGACAAAAGGCACTGTCAAATTCCAGAGTCACCAGTCGTAAAAGCACTTGAAATACCATTATCCGAAAAGAAGGTTTTTGGAATTTTCGAAGTCGCCTTGATTGAAGCAATTTTTTTTATTTGGTGTCCCATATTCTAAAAAATGGAGAACATCCTTTCAACAAATTAGATTTATTGGTATATATCCTACTTAGCTGCATAACGCTTTACTATTCACCCAAATACGAACAAAAGCTCATTCCTTCCAGTTATTGTCTGAATAGCCTATTTTAACTCTAAAACATTTATTAATCCTAAATTCCCTATGGTATAATTGAAATCATTCCTCTATTAGAGCCAAATTAGGAATTGCATCTTTTTTGTCTCCTAGCTGAGTTGTGAAAGTAATTAAACAGCCTGGAATTATCTTTACCGTCTCCCAAAATATCTTTAGGATGTCTGGTTTAAGGAAAACATATTTACTAGTTAAAGTTCTCAGTTGTGCCTTGCTTACTTAACACATTCATTCTCTTTTGCATTCTTTCTGTTTTTGTTTTTTTGTGTCTGTTTAACTCTGTTTGAAAATTATTGTTCCATTTGAAGACTGTAATGAAAGCAAGATCTTAGTATTAAAAAAAAAAAAAAAAAAAAAAAAAAAAAAAAAAAAAAAAACAGCTAACGGTCCATAAATTATCAAGATAAAATAAATGGTTATGTGGGATCCTGTCTTTAGAAAAGATAGAGGAAATCTTATGCCCGAGCCACAGTATAGTCACACCTTTCGATAAGAAAGCCAAGAATTATGAAAGATATGCGTTTTTCCTAAATCTTTACGCCACAGTTGCACTACAGAAGCATAAAATTTGAATGACAAGAAGCTTGTATCTACTCTTTTTTGCTCCCAAGTACTGCATACTAATCCTTTATGTTTGCATCTTTTCCCAGAATGATCTTACAGAAGAAAAACTGCCATTGCAATCTCTTTTCTTTTCCAATTTCAAAAATTTTTGCTTTAAATTGTTACTTCGATTGGTCAATCATGGATTTTGAACATTATTCAACTCGAGAGGTTGTGAAAGGGATACATAGAGAACGCTATAGTCGTGCGAAATTTTTATTTTATCTACAAATGTGAGCATAATGTGTATCTGATATTAAGCTAAAACTGTCAAGTTGATACTAACAACTCACTGCAGCAGTAAGACGTGTAAGCCCAAGACAGATGCTTACGCTCCTCCTTCACCCAAGTTTATCCAAAGCTTCACTCTTTCCCCGCTCCCATGAAGTCCCAGCTTCCTCTAAATCCTCGCTTAAGACCACTTTTCACCCCATTCAGGTAGAACCTGATTTTTGTTGGCTCCATATGGATGACAATAAAGCTCAATTTGTCGAACAGTGTTATCTGTCATCAATTAAACGTTGTCTAGCCATCCTACGCTTTCTTTCATTATGCCCCTAGATAGCATTTTTTGCACATCCTATTATTTTACATGCCGCTGATTGCAAGTTTGAAAATGCGTAAAAAAAACTGTAAAATTATATTTACAAGAATTACAGCCTCCCATCTTCAGCAACAAGGAAATCCATTTCTTATTCTCTCTTTTTTTCTATAGCCGCTAGGAGGGTGCTAAAACACCATAGAGAGATGTTTAAGGATTCATTTGAAAGGAAATGGCTATATCTAGTGCTTCTGTTATCAACAAAAGATAATATTTGAAGAAAATGCAATTTTTACCAAAACAATATCTTCATATACAACATGATGTAATAAACTTATCTTTTGAAAGGACCTTTTGAAAGGTTGCTTCTTTGGGGTATGATTTCATATTTGAGTGGCTCCGTTGATTTATTCCCTGTGCTTTGTTGTTTACTAGGTTTCAGATAAAAAAAAATCCAAAGGCTTTCTCCTGTTTGGTTCATATATCCTGTCAATGATCAGAAATAAAAATGAGGCTGACCTCCTTAAACCCTCTAAAGGTCATCGCGTCATTAATTCTTTACTGAAAGAGAAATATATCTGAATCTATCGAAAAATAAAAAAAATTGTGACTTTCAGGATTCCAGGGAATGTTGAGGGGACACTAACGCACTAAGTGGAGGTTGTGAATATAAGAAATGACATATATTTACAAGAAGAGTCTAACATGGAATTATTCCTGTTCAGTCCAAAAGTGAAAAGGAACTGAGTAGATTGAATGTCTCTATCTTAAAGCATCAACAATTGAATAATCTGAAATATAAGGTGTGATTTTCAACAAAAGCTTTATTTTTTGGCAACGCAGTCATTATTAACAATGTGGTTCGTTCTTTCTAGCCTCCAGCCAAGAAAAAAAAACAGCTTTTTCCTTTGTGTTTCATTGCTATAGAGTGCCTCAAAATTCAAACTGCTAGTAAAAGACGTATTGTTATGTTTGACAATATTATATATCTTCACCTGTCATCCACTCAGTCGGGGTGGGCAAGCGTCCTAAATTATGGAATTTATATTACGTGAAAAGAGCAAATAAGACTAAAAATGCTAAGTAGAGGATATTCATTTTTGTACATTATTTGTACCGGGAATTAAAGCGATTCCCGGTTAATGGGTGTTGCTTCAGAATCAGAGGAAGGTATGATCTCTTCTAATCGTTTTGTATTTACTAAAAAGAAGAAAAATTAAAATGATGGAGGCATGATCCCTTTTATGCCTCTTATACACTAAAAAAAACTAAAAAAAAACTTGAAATCTGCTATCCGTTTTCAGTGCATACGCTTTTGGAGCTATATAATCCCTATGATCTTTATTAAAACAGTTATTAAAACAATTAAGGCAACTTGAAATCTGCTATCCGTTTTCAGTGCTTACGCTTTCTGGGCTATATAATCCCCATGATCCTTATTAAAATAGTTATGAATTTTGATCGACTAGTTTGAAGTGATTTTTGAGTAGTATGTTGGCGAATATAGGCTCCTCTCAAATGAAGATCTCCTTCAAAAAACTTCTTGTGTTTGTGCATGATTCTACAATAGATTGGTATCAGATCCTTATTTACAACTATGTGGAATTCGAAGTCTTTAGGAAAACTAATAAAAAGAAAATCTTCAATTGCATGAAGCCGTTAGTCTTTAAAGTTTTCAGTTGTTTTTATCTCATGTTCTTGTTTTCTTGTTATGTTCCTACTAAATTTTAATAGAAAAATACGTTATTTCGTGGCTTGTAAATGATGCAAATAGTTTCTACTATTTAATGGATGATTCAAGAGTATCTTGTACACTGCTTTCACTTCTGAAGAAAATCTCGTAAAAGTACACTTTTTGCACGATGTAAATACCTAGGAAACACAACCATGCTGAATGAATATCGTCATGAAGACCCTTGAAAAGTATCATATTGAAATTGCTGCCCCATCGCAGACGCGAATCCCAGAATTTCACACTGTTGACCGAAATAACCATCTGTTCAGTTTTTTAATGGAAAAGGACGGATGAAAAATGCTGGAATGGCCCTTGCAATTTGTAAGGGAGGGACAAAAATTTTCTCACAGTGGGAACCTGTTAAGCATGGCATCTTGCAAGAACGATTGGTTACTAATCTTGCAAAGATCATTGCGGTTTACATTGCACCAACGAAGCGAATGAATCACAAAAGATTTTTTTTTTTACCAGCTGTTGTACCATGATAATAATAATAATAATAATAATTTTATTATAAGCCAAAAAAAAACAGGCCATACAAAACAGTATTCTTAATCACACTCCACAAGAAAAATAACATAAATATCAAGTTTCACTCATTGATGTCTGCGCTTCATTTACATAATTACATAACTGCCTGATTGATCTTTTTACAGTCGTTTTGAGGATACCCCGGAACTCCAAGTTAACACCCGCAAAAAAAATTTACCATAAAAGATAAAGTTGCTGGCACACGGTGAGAATATGGGCGACATCCTAAATACCTAGGTTACATCTGGGGCAAGAGTAATCCGCATTTGCATCTGGGGCCACCCTTTTTCTTTCAAATACTCTTTTTCTATTTTTTAGTGGCAGGCAATTCGCTCGGATCCGAAACCAAGTCCTCAATGTCTCCCCCGGTAATCCTAGTTTAAAATAATATTCGAATCCAAATATCTCTTTTACATGGTAATAAAACTTAATTTTTTCTTTTTTTTTAAGTGCGTGGGACCACATTTGGAGTTCGTGGTATTTTTTTCTTTCTACAATAATAGCCAAAAACGACTCACGCTGATCTGAGGGTCCTAGCCCCTCATTCCAAATATATGATAATCCTAATCCATCTAAAACATTTTTTATTTGATACGGCCACGATCTTTTACGTTTCGACCGTAGCATCTCCACATAAGCTGCTTTTGCTAACCTATCTTCTGACAGACTTAAAACCTTAAGCCAGTACCGGATCATCTGTGCTAATCTACTCATTCTCAGCGAAAATATACCTAGGTCACCTTTTATAGCCTGATTGTGGGTCGTTACTTGAAGGCCAATTAATCTCTTAAAGTGTTGCAGCTGAATTGACTCCAATTGTAGTGCCGGGTCATGCCCCCAAAGTTCAGCTCCGTAATGGATAGTAGGCAAAACTTTAGAATTAAAAACATATTTATGCATTTTTAAAGCTTTTATACTTGAAAGCCTTGAATTACGTAAAATGGCCGCTGAAACCGCTTTCCCTCTCTTAATCATCTGTTTTACATGCTCTTTCCATCCTCCTTTTGCTGAAAGTGTTACTCCCAAATATTTAAAATTTTCGCTCTTTTTTACTTTTTCACCTTTATAATAAAATTCTACTTTTTGATCATCATTATTCATACAAGTTCCTCTAAAAACCACAATCTCAGTCTTTTTAATATTCAACACTAGTTTCTTTCTATCTAAATATTCTTCTAATATACTCAAGAAGATTTGGAGCTCCACTGGTGACTTGCCTATCAATACCGCATCATCCGCAAAAATCAGCGAAGATAATTTCAGGTTCCCTAGTGACAGCGTCGGGGCCCGTACCTTTCTTATATGGTCAACAATATCATTTAGATAAAACGTGAACAACATTGGAGAAATACTACTCCCCTGTTTTGCTCCTTTTCTAATTTCAAACTGCGACGATAAACCCTTCCCTAAAACTTTAACAATACCAAATGTGTTTCTATACACATCAGCTAGTATCCTAACGAAAAGTCTTGGTAAGCCTATCTTTAACAGTTCTAAGCACAGGAAAGTCCTATCAATGCTGTCGAAGGCCTTTTCTAGATCTAAAAATGCAACGTACAACCTATTCTTCCCTTTTGCATATTTCTCAACAAGCGCCTGTAAGACTAAGACCCTATCAATAGCATTATATCCATCCCGAAACCCTGCCTGCTCCTCCTTCAAAATCCTATATTTTTCTAACCAATGAGCTAATCTAGCATCTAGTATTCTTTCTAATATTTTGCTAAGACTAGGTACTAAAGGTATCGGTCGATAGTAGAGATGACCCTAAAGCTCCGGACGGGAGTCCATATATGGGCATAGAACCACGTGGTTTATGGACTTTGTCAGTGAGAATTTGAAAAACAGGAATTTTGTCACATTTATGGATGGTTTTATGGACTTTGTCAGTGAGAATGAAAAAACAGGAAGTTTGTCACAGTTATGTCTGTTTTTATGGATGGTTATGCGTGTTGATTATTTGATGGTTTTATGGATTTTGTCAGTGAGAATGGAAAAACAGGAAATTTGTCACTTTCATGGACTATAGAGTCATTAGGAAGAACACGTGGTTAATGGGGTCAATGTTATTGTTGTTGTTTTGGGTACGCTCTCAGCGAATGCCATGGTCATGAACCAAATCGTTTCCGGGAGATCGCGTGTTTCCAATATTTGTTGTTCAAGCCAAATTTTATGAGTTCCCGGGAAACACATGTGCTCTCAGTCATTAATCAAATTGTCTCCGGCGCGAAGTTTATTAATGTCTTTGGATTTCGAACAGAAATGTTTCCGAGAAACAGTTAGATCACACATGACAGATGATGTCATGATTGATTGATTGACATGGAAGGGGAATTCATTTGTTGTTTCTAAAGAGAATTGATTCACGAGCGAATGTTTTGATCGTAGCGCGCGAAAAGGTTTCCAAATAATTGAAATAAGCCAGCACAGGGATGCTAAACAAAAGGAACACGCTGAATTACGTTTAGGGATAATTTTGGCGAAACCGTTTTAGCTATTTTATGGAACTATTTCGACGAAACAGTTAGAGACATTATAAAATATGATTTATGAAGAGATTTTAGAAGAGAATTTAATGGTGAAACTCTGTGGTCGTTATAATACACAAGTTCCATTTGAACAGTGTTGTGAGGTCCTCTACCACAACCCCAAAGGCCTCCGGTCCCCCTACCCCCACCCCAAAGGGTTCCGATCCCCCTACCCCAACCCCAAAGGGTTCCAATCCCCCTACCTCAACCCCGAAGGAAGCCCCCGGTCCTCAAGGGTTCTCTGGGCTTCCAAAGGACCCCCGGCACCCCCAAAGGCCCTCCCAAGACCCCAAAGGCTCTCCCCGAGCCCCCAAAGACCCTCCCCCGGTCCCCGAAGGTCCACCGGGCTCCCAAAGGACCATTCGACCCTCAAGGACCCCCAGACCCCCAAAGGCCCTCCCCCTGTCCCCAAAGGTCCCCCGAACCCCCAAAGGCCCTCCTCGATCCCCAAAAGCCCCCAGGCTCCCAAAGGGCCCCGGAACCCCCAAAGACCCCCCGGTCCCCAAAGTTCCACCGGGCTCCCAAAATGCCCCCAAAGGGCCCCCAAAGGGCCCCTTTCCCTCCATCCCCCTCCTCAACTTCCCCTCCCCTCCCCTCCCCCTCCCCTCCTCCCCCTCCTCCTACCTCCTTCCCCTCCCCCTCCCTTACTCCCCTTCCCTCCCCCCATTTTTTAATGTTTGTTTGTGCGTTGAGACACAGAACGACCCCCTCCCCCCTCCCAAAGGGCCCCAGGCACCCCAAACCCCAGAATTTTCAAAGTTCAATTTGTATTTCTTTCATTGAAATGCAAGAGTTGGAATATTTCAGTAGTGTTTTGTTGTGGTTTACCCTGTCACAGTTACATTTTCTTGATTTTTCAAAGTTCATTTTGGATTTTTTTCATTGAAATGCAATAGTTGGAATATTTCAGTAGTGTTTCATCGTGGTTTACCATGTCACAGTTACATTATCTTGATTTTTCAAAGTTCATTTTGGATTTATCACGATGAAATGCAAGAGTGGGATTATTTCACTAGTGTTTTGTCATGGTTTACCTTGTCACAGATACATTCTCTTGATTTTTCAAAATTCATTTTGACCTTCTTATGTTGAAAAGCAAGAGTTGGAATATTTCAGTAGTGTTTTGTTGTGGTTTACCTTGTTAGAGTTACATTTTCTTGATTTATCAAAGTTCATTTTGAATTTCTTTCGTTGAAATGCAAGAGATGGTATATTTCAGTAGTGTTTTGTTGATGGTTTACATTGTCACAGTTACATTTTCCTGATTTTTCAAAGTTCATTTTGTATTTATTTCATTGAAATGCAAGAGTTGGAATATTTCAGTAGTGTTTTGTTTTGGTTTATCTTGTAACAGTTTCATTTTCATGATTTCTCAAAGTTCATTTTGAATTTCTTTAATTGAAATGCAAGAGATGGAATATTTCAGTAGTGTTTTGTTGTTGGTTTACATTGTCACAGTTGCATTTTCATGATTTTTAAAAGTTCATTTTGTATTTCTTTCATTGAAATGCAAGAGTTGGAATATTTCAGTAGTGTTTTATCGTGGTTTACCATGTAACAAATACATTCCCATGATTTTTCAAAGTTCATTTTGAATTTCTTTTATTGAAATGCAAGAGTTGGAATATTTCAGTAGTGTTTTGTTGTCGTTTACCTTATAAAAGTTACATTCTCTTGATTTTTCATAGTTCATTTTGAATTTCTATAGTTGAAATTCAAGAGATTGAATATTTAAGTAGTGTTTTTTTGTTGGTTTACATTTCCACAGTTAAATTATCTTGATTTTTCAAAGTTCATTTTGAATTTCTTTCGTTGAAATGCAAGAGTTGGAATATTTCAGTAGCGTTTTGTTGTGGTTTACCCTGTCACAGTTACATTCTCTTGATTTTTCAAAGTTCATTTTGAATTTCTTTGATTGAAATGCAAGAGTTGGAATATTTCTTTAGTGTTTTGTCATGGTTTACCTTGTTAGAGTTACATTCTCTTGATTTTTCAAAGTTCATTTTGGATTTATCACGTTGAAATGCAAGAGTGGGATTATTTCACTAGTGTTTTGTCGTGGTTTACCTTGTCACTGATACATTCTCTCGATTTTTTAAATCTTCAGTTTGAATTTCTATCGTTGGAATGCAAGAGTGGGAATATTTCAGTAGAGTTTTGTTTTGGTTTATCTTGTTAGAGTTACATTTTCTTGATTTATCAAAGTTCATTTTGAATTTCTTTAATTGAAATGCAAGAGTTGGAGTATTTCAGTAGTGTTTTGTTGCTGGTTTACATTGTCACAGTTACATTTTCATGATTTTTCAAAGTTCATTTTGGATTTATTTCATTGAAATGCAAGAGTTGGAATATTTCAGTAGTGTTTTGTTGTGGTTTATCTATTCACAGTTACATTTTCCTGATTTTTCAAAGTTCATTTTGAATTTCTTTTATTGAAATGCAAGAGCTGGAATATTTCAGTAGTGTTTTGTTGTTGGTTTACCTTGTCACAGTTGCACTTTCATGATTTTTCAAAGTTCATTTTGGATTTCTTTCATTGAAATGCAAGAGTTGGAATGTTTCAGTAGTGTTTTGTTGTGGTTTATCTTGTCACAGTTACATTTTCTTGATTTTTCAAAGTTCATTTTGGATTTCTTTCATTGAAATGCAAGAGTTGGAATATTTCAGTAGTGTTTTGTCGTGGTTTAACTTGTTAGAGTTACATTTTCATGATTTTTCAAAGTTCATTTTGAATTTCTTTTATTGAAATGCAAGAGTTGGAATATTTCAGTAGTGTTTTGTTGTGGTTTAACTAATCACAGTTACATTTTCTTGATTTTTAAAAGTTCATTTCGGTTTTCTTATGTTGAAATGCAAGAGTTGGAATATTTCAGTAGTGTTTTGTTATGGTTTACCTTATCACAGTTACATTCTCTTGATTTATCAAAGTTCATTTTGAATTTCTTTTATTGAAATGTCAGAGTTGGAATATTTCAGTTGCGTTTAGCCGTGATTTACCATGTCACAGTTACATTCTCTTAATTTTTCAAAGTTCATTTTGAATTTCTTTCGTTGAAACTCAAGAGTGGGATTATTTCAGTTGTGTTTTGTTGTGGTTTACCATGTCATAGTTACATTTTCTTGATTTTTCGAAGTTCATTTAGGTTTTCTTTCATTGAAGTGCAAGAGTTGGGATATTTTAGTAGTATTTTGTCGTGGTTTACCTTGTCACAGTTACATTTTCCTGATTTATCAAAGTTCATTTTTCATTTCTATAGTTGTAATTCGAGATCTGTTGTTTTTCGTTTTTTTTTTGTTGCTGGTTTACATTTTTAGATTTGCACTTTATTGATTTTTCATTGTTCATTTTGTATTTATATCGTTTAAAAGAAAGATCTGGAATATTTCAGTATTGTTTTGTTGTGGTTTATAGTGTAAATTTTAATTTCTCCTTATTTTAAATAGTCCATTTTGGAATTCTTTCATTGAAATGCAAGAGTTGGGATATTTCAGTAGTGTTTTGTCTTGGTTTACATCGTTAGAGTTACATTTTAATGATTTTTCAAAGTTGATTTTGAATTTCTTTCATTTAAATGCAAGAGCTGGAATATTGCAGTAGTGTTTTGTTGTGGTTTACCTTGTCACAGTTACATTTTCTTGATTTTTTAAATTTCATTTCGGTTTTCTTATGTTGAAATGAAAGAGTTGGAATATTTCAGTTGTGCTTTGTTATGGTTTGCCTTATCAGAGTTACATGCTCTTGATTTATCAAAGTTCATTTTGAATTTCTTTTATTGAAATGTCAGAGTTGGAATATTTCAGTAGCGTTTAGCTTTGATTTACCATGTCACAGTTACATTCTCTTGATTTTTCAAAGTTCATTTTGAATTTCTTTCGTTGAAATGCAAGTGGGATTATTTCAGTTGTGTTTTGTTTTGGTTTACCATGTCACAGTTACATTTTCTTGATTTTTCAAAGTTCATTTAGGTTTTCTTTCATTGAAGTGCAAGAGTTGGGATATTTTAGTAGTGTTTTGTCGTGGTTTACCTTGTCACACTTACATTTTCTTGATTTTTCAAAGTTCATTTTGAATTTCTTTCGTTGAAATGCAAGAGTTAGAATATTCCAGTAGTGTTTTGTTATAGTTTACCTTATCAAAGTTACATTTTCTTGATTTATCAAAGTTCATTTTGTATTTCTTTCATTGAAATGCAAGAGTTGAAATATTTCAGTTTATTGAAATGCAAGAGTTGGAATATTTCAGTTGTGTTTTGTCGTTGTTTACCTTGTAAGAGTTACATTTTCTTGATTTTTCAAAGTTCATTTTGTATTTCTTTCGTTGAAATGCAAGAGTTGGAATATTTCATTAGTGTTTTGTTGTGGTTTACCTTTTCACAGTTACATTTTCTTGATTTTTAAAAGTTAATTTCGGTTTTCTTTCATTGAAGTGCAATAGTTGGAATATTTCAGTAGTGTTTTGTCATGGTTTGCCTTGTCACAGTTACATTCTCTTGATTTTTCAAAGTTCATTTTGTATTTCTTTCATTGAAATGAAAGAGTTGGAATATTTTAGTAGTGTTTTGTTGTGGTTTACCTTATCACAGTTACATTTTCTTGATTTTTCAAAGTTCATTTTGAATTTCTTTTATTGAAATGCAAGAGTTGGAATATTTCAGTAGTGTTTTGTCGTGGTTTACCTTGTAAGAGTTACATTTTAATGATCTTTCAATGTTCATTTTGAATTTCTTTCATTGAAATGCAAGGGTTGGAACGTTTCACTAGTGTTTTGTTGTGGTTTACCTTGTCACAGTTACATTATCTTGATTTTTAAAAGTTCATTTCGGTTTTCTTTCGTTGAAATGAAAGAGTTGGTATATTTCAGTAGTGTTTTGTTTTGGTTTAACTTGTCACAGTTACATTCTCTTGATTTTTCAAAGTTCATTTTGGATTTCATTCCTTGAAATGCAGTAGTTGGAATATTTCAGCAGCGTTTTGCCATGGTTTACCATGTCACAGTTACATTCTTTTGATTTTTCAAAGTTCATTTTGTGTTTCTTTCGTTGAAATGCAAGAGTGGGATTATTTCAGTAGTGTTTTGCCATGGTTTACCATGTCACAGTTTCATTATCATGATTTTAAAAAGTTCATTTTGGATTTCTTTCATTGAAATGCAAGAGTTGGGATATTTTAGTAGTGTTTTGTCGTGGTTTACCTTGTCACACTTACATTCTATAGATTTTTCAAAGTTCATTTTGGATTTCTTTCATTGAAATGCAAGAGTTGGACTATTTCAGTAGTGTTTGGTTGTGTTTTACCTTGTCACAGTTAAACTATCTTGATTTTTCAAAGTTTATTTTGAATTTCTTTTATTGAAATTCAAGAGTTGGAATATTTCAGTTGTGTTTTGTCGTGGTTTACCTTGTTAGAGTTACATTCTTGATTTTTCAAAGTTCATTTTGGATTTCTCTCATTGAAATGCGCGAGTTGGAATATTTCAGTAGTGTTGTCTCCTGGTTTCCCATGCGACATATACATTCTTTTGATATTTCAAAGTTCATTTTGGATTTTTTTTTCGTTGAAATGCAAGAGTTGGAGTGTTTAAGCAGTGGTTTGTTTTAGTTTATCTTGTCAGAGTTAAATTATATTGATTTATAAAAGTTTATTTGGAATTTCTTTTGTTGAAATGCAAGAGTTGGAATATTTCAGTAGTGTTTTACCATGGTTTACCTTGTCACAGTTACATTCTCTTGATTTTTCAAAGTTCATTTTGAATTTCTTTCATTGAAATGCAAGAGTTGGAATATTTCAGTAGTGTTTTTTCGTGGTTTACCTTGTCGAAGTTACATTCTTCTGATTTTTCAAAGTTCATTTTGAGTTTCTTTCATTGAAATGAAAGAGTTGGAATATTTCAGGAGTGTTTTTTAATGGTTTACCCAGTCGCAGTTACATTTTCATGATTTTTCAAAGTTCATTTTGGATTTCTTTCATTGAAATGCAAGAGTTGGAATATTTCAGTAGTGTTTTGTTGTGGTTTACCTTGTTAGAGTTACATTTTCATGATTTTTCAATGTTCATTTTGGATTTCTTTCATTGAAATGCAAGAGTTTGAATATTTCAGTAGTGTTTTGTTGTGGTTTACCTTGTTAGAGTTACATTTTCTTGATGTATCAAAGTTAATTTTGAATTTCTTTAATTGAAATGCAAGAGTTGGAGTATTTTAGTAGTGTTTTGTCGATGGTTTACCTTGTTACAGTTACATTTTCATGATTTTTCAAAGTTCATTTTGGATTTCTTTCATTGAAATGCAAGAGTTGGAATATTTCAGTAGTGTTTTGTTTTGGTTTATCTTGTCACAGTTACATTTTCCTGATTTTTCAAAGTTCATTTTGAATTTCTTTTATTGTAATGCAAGAGCTGGAATATTTCAGTAGTGTTTTGTTGTTGGTTTACCTTGTCACAGTTGCATTTTCATGATTTTTCAAAGTTCATTTTGGATTTATTTCATTGAAATGCAAGAGTTGGAATATTTCAGTAGTGTTTTGTTGTTGTTTACCTTGTCACATTTACATTTTCTTGATTTTTCATTGTTCATTTTGGATTTCTTTCATTGAAATGCAAGAGTTGGAATATTTCTGTAGTGTTGTGTCGTGGTTTACCTTGTTAGATTTACATTTTCATGATTTTTCAAAGTTCATTTTGAATTTCTTTCATTGAAATGCAAGAGCTGGAATATTGCAGTAGTGTTTTGTTGTGGTTTACCTTGTCATAGTTACATTTTCTTGATTTTTAAAAGTTCATTTCGGTTTTCTTATGTTGAAATGCAAGAGTTGGAATATTTCAGTTGTGTTTTGTTATGGTTTACCTTATCACAGTTACATGCTCTTGATTTATCAAAGTTCATTTTGAATTTATTTTATTGAAATGTCAGAGTTGGAATATTTCAGTTGCGTTTAGCCTTGATTTACCATGTCACAGTTACATTCTCTTGATTTTTCAAAGTTCATTTTGAATTTCTTTCGTTGAAATGCAAGAGTGGGATTATTTCAGTTGTGTTTTGTTTTGGTTTACCATGTCACAGTTACATTTTCTTGATTTTTCAAAGTTCATTTAGGTTTTCTTTCATTGAAGTGCAAGAGTTGGGATATTTTAGTAGTGTTTTGTCGTGGTTTACCTTGTCACAGTTACATTCTCTTGATTTTTAAGTTCATTTTGTATTTCTCTAATTGAAATGCAAGAGTTGGAATATTTCAGAAGTGTTTTGTCGTGGTTTACCTTGTTAGAGTTACATTTTCATGATTTTTCAAAGTTCATTTTGAATTTCTTTCATTGAAATGCAAGAGTTGGTATATTTCAGTAGTGTTTTGTGGTTGTTTACCTTGTCACAGTTACATTTTCTTGATTTTTTAAAGTTCATTTCGATTTTCTTATTTTGAAATGCAAGAGTTGGAATATTTCAGTAGTGTTTTGTTATGGTTTACCTTATCACAGTTACATTCTCTTGATTTATCAAAGTTCATTTTGAATTTCTTTTATTGAAATGTCAGAGTTGGAATATTTCAGTTGCGTTTAGCCGTGATTTACCATGTCACAGTTACATTCTCTTGATTTTTCAAAGTTCATTTTGAATTTCTTTCGTTGAAATGCAAGAGTGGGGTTATTTCAGTTGTGTTTTGTTTTGGTTTACCATGTCACAGTTACATTTTCTTGATTTTTCAAAATTCATTTAGGTTTTCTTTCATTGAAGTGCAAGAGTTGTGATATTTTAGTAGTGTTTTGTAGTGTTTTACCTTGTCACACTTACATTTTCATGATTTTTCAAAGTTCATTTTGGAATTATTTCGTTGAAGTTAAATAGTTAGAATATTCCAGAAGTTTGTTGTTATGGTTTACCTTATCACAGTTACATCTTCTTGATTTATCAAAGTTCATTTTGAATTTCTTTCATTAAAATGGAAGAGTTGGGATATTTCAGTAGTGTTTTGTCGTGGTTTACCTTGTCACACTTACATTTTCACGATTTTACAAAGTTCATTTTGAAATTCTTTCATTGAAATGCAAGAGTTGGAATATTTCATTAGTGTTTTGTTGCGGTTTACCTTGTCACAGTTACATTTTCCTGATTTTTCAAAGTTCATTTTGGATTTTTTTCATTGAAATGCAAGAGTTGAAATATTTCAGTTTATTGAATTGCAAGAGTTGGAATATTTCAGTAGTGTTTTGTCGTTGTTTTCCTTGTAAGAGTTACATTTTCATGATTTTTCAAAGTTCATTTTGAATTTCTTTCTTTGAAATGCAAGAGTTGGAATATTTCAGTAGTGTTTTGTCATGGTTTGCCTTGTCACAGTTACATTCTCTTGATTTTTCAAAGTTCACTTTTTATTTCTTTCATTTAAATGAAAGAGTTGGAATATTTTAGTAGTGTTTTGTTGTGATTTACCTTATCATAGTTACATTTTCTTGATTTATCAAAGTTCATTTTGAATTTCTCTTATTGAAATGCAAGAGTTGGAATATTTAAGTAGTGTTTTGTAGTGGTTTACCTTGTTACAGTTTCATTTTCACGATCTTTCAAATTTAAGTTTATATTTTTTTCGTTGAAATGAAATGGTAAGTACATTTTACTAATGTTTTTTTGTGTTTTACCTTTTCAGAGTTACATTCTCTTGGATGTTAGAAGTTCATTTCGTTTTTATTTCGTTGAAGTGCAAGAGTTGGAATATTTCACTAGTGTGTTGTTGTGGTTTACCTTGTCACAGTTACATTCTCTTGATTTTTCAAAGTTAATTTTGGATTTCATTCATTGAAATGCAATAGTTGGAATATTTCAGCAGCGTGTTGCCATGGTTTAACATGTCACAGTTACATTCTCTTGATTTTTCAAAGTTCATTTTGGATTTTTTTCGTTGAAATGCAAGAGTGTGATTATTTCAGTAGTGTTTTGCCATGGTTTACCATGTCACAGTTACATTCTCATGATTTTTCAAAGTTCATTTTGGATTTCTTTCATTGAAATGCAAGAGTCGGAATATTGTAGTAGTGTTTTGTCGTGGTTTACTTTGTCAAACTTATATTATATAGATTTTTCAAAGTTCATTTTGGATTTCTTTCATTGAAATGTAAAAGTTGGAATATTTCAGTAGTGTTATGCTGTGGTTTACCTTGTCACAGTTACATTCTCTTGATTTTTCAAAGTTCATTTTGTATTTCTTTTATTGAAATGCAAGAGTTGGAATATTTCAGTAGTGTTTTGTCGTGGTTTACCTTGTTAGAGTTATATTCTCTTGATTTTTCAAAGTTCACTTTGGATTTATTTCATTGAAATGAAAGAGTTGGAATATTGCAGTAGTGTTTTACCATGGTTTACCTTGTCACAGTTACATTATATTGATTTTTCAAAGTTCATTTTGGATTTCTTTCATTGAAATGCAAGAGTTGGAATATTTCAGTAGTGTTTTGTCGTGGTTTACCTTGTCACACTTACATTGTCACGATTTTTCAAAGTTCATTTTGAATTTCTTTCATTGAAATGTAAGAGTTGGAATATTTCATTAGTGTTTTGTTGCGGTTTACCTTGTCACACTTACATTTTCCTGATTTTTCAAAGTTCATTTTGGATTTCTTTCATTGAAATGCAAGAGTTGAAATATTTCAGTTTATTGAAATGCAAGAGTTGGAATATTTCAGTAGTGTTTTGTCGTTGTTTACCTTGTAAGAGTTACATTTTCGTGATTTTTCAAAGTTCATTTTGAATTTCTTTCGTTGAAATGCAAGAGTTGGAATATTTCACTAGTGTTTTGTTGAGGTTTACCTTGTCACAGTTACATTTTCTTGATTTTTAAAAGTTCATTTCGGTTTTCTTTCATTGAAGTGCAAGTGTTGGAATATTTCAGTAGTGTTATGTCATGGTTTGCCTTGTCACAGTTACATTTTCTTGATTTTTCAAAGTTCACTTTGGATTTCTTTCATTGAAATGAAAGAGTTGGAATATTTTAGTAGTGTTTTGTTGTGATTTACCTTATCATAGTTACATTTTCTTGATTTATCAAAGTTCATTCTGAATTTCTTTTATTGAAATGCAAGAGTTGGAATATTTCAGTAGTGTTTTGTCGTGGTTTACCTTGTTAGAGTTGCATTTTCATGATCTTTCAAAGTTCATTTTGAATTTCTTTCATTGAAATGCAAGAGTTGGAATATTTCACTAGTGTTTTTTTGTGGTTTAACTTGTCACAGTTACATTTTCTTGATTTTTAAAAGTTAATTTCGGTTTTATTTCGTTGAAATGCAAGAGTTGGAATATTTCAGTAGTGTTTTGTTGTGGTTTACCTTGTCACAGTTACATTCTCTTGGTTTTTCAAAGTTCATTTTGGATTTCATTCCTTGAAATGCAATAGTTGGAATATCTCAGCAGCGTGTTGCCATGGTTTACCATGTCACAGTTACATTCTCTTGATTTTTCAAAGTTCATTTTGGATTTTTTTCGTTGAAATGCAAGAGTAGGATTACTTCAGTAGTTTTTTGCCATGGTTTACCTTGTCCCAATTTCATTTTCATGATTTTTCAAAGATATTTGCTGATTTATTGCATTGACGTGATAGACTTTTAGTATTGCAGTTTTGTCTTGTATTTATTTATTTTGTCAAAGTTACCTTATCGATATTTTTATTTTAACGTATCGTATTTCTTTCATTTAAATGCCAGCATTGTAAATTTTAATAAGATTTTTGACAGGTTTTACCTTGTCACACTTACACTCTCTTGATTTTTCAAAGTTCATTTTGAATTTATTTTATTGAAATGCAAGAGTTGGAATATTTCAGTAGTGTTTTGTAGTGGTTTACCTTGTGAGAGTTACATTCTCTTGATTTATCAAAGTTCATTTTGGATTTTTTTCGTTGAAATGCAAGAGTTGGAATATTTCAGTAGTGTTTTACCATGGTTTACCTTGTCACAGTTACATTCTATACATTTTTCAAAGTTCCTTTTGTATTTATTTCATTTAAATGCAAGAGTTGGATTATTTCAGTAGTGTTTTTTTGTTGTTTACCTTGTCAAAGTTACATTGTCTTGATTTTTCAAAGTTCATTTTGAATTTATTTCATTGAAATGCAAGAGTTGGAATATTTCATTAGTGTTTTGTCATGGTTTAACCAGTCGCAGTTACATTTTCATGATTTTTCAAAGTTCATTTTGAATTTCTTTCATTGAAATGCAAGAGATGGAATATTGCAGTAGTGTTTTGTGGTGGTTTACCTTGTCACAGTTACATTTTCTTGATTTTTTAAAGTTCATTTCGTTTTTCTTATTTTGAAATGCAAGAGTTGGAATATTTCAGTAGTGTTTTGTTATGGTTTACCTTATCACAGTTACATTCTGTAGATTTATCAAAGTTCATTTTGAATTTCTTTTATTGAAATGTCAGAGTTGGACTATTTCAGTTGCGTTTAGCCGTGATTTACCATGTCACAGTTACATTCTCTTGATTTTTCAAAGTTCATTTTGAATTTCTTTCGTTGAAATGCAAGAGTGGGATTATTTCAGTTGTGTTTTGTTTTGGTTTACCATGTCACATTTACATTTTCTTGATTTTTCAAAATTCATTTAGGTTTTCTTTCATTGAAGTGCAAGAGTTGGGATATTTTAGTAGTGTTTTGTCTTGGTTTACCTTGTCACAGTTACATTTTCTTGATTTTTAAAAGTTTATTTTGAATTTCTTTCTTTGAAATGCAAGAGTTGGAATATTTCAGTAGTGTTTTGTTATGCTTTACCTTATCACAGTTACATCTTCTTGATTTATCAAAGTTCATTTTGAATTTCTTTCATTAAAATGCAAGAGTTGGGATATTTCAGTAGTGTTTTGTCGTGGTTTACCTTGTCACAGTTACATTTTCACGATTTTACAAAGTTCATTTTGGAATTCTTTCATTGAAATGCAAGAGTTGGAATATTTCATTAGTGTTTTGTTGCGGTTTACCTTGTCACAGTTACATTTTCCTGATTTTTCAAAGTTCATTTTGTATTTTTTTCATTGAAATGCAAGAGTTGAAATATTTCAGTTTATTGAAATGCAAGAGTTTGAATATTTCAGTAGTGTTTTGTCGTTGTTTGCCTTGTAAGAGTTACATTTTCATGATTTTTCAAAGTTCATTTTGAATTTCTTTCGTTGAAATGCAAAAGTTGTAATATTTCAGTAGTGTTTTGTCATGGTTTACCTTGTCAGAGTTACATTCTCTTGATTTTTAAAAGTTCACTTTGGATTTCTTTCATTTAAATGAAAGAGTTGGAATATTTTAGTAGTGTTTTGTTGTGATTTACCTTATCATAGTTACATTTTCTTGATTTATCAAAGTTCATTTTGAATTTCTTTTATTGAAATGCAAGAGTTGGAATATTTCAGTAGTGTTTTGTAGTGGTTTACCTTGTTAGAGTTACATTTTCATGATCTATCAAAGTTCATTTTGAATTTCTTTCGTTGAAATGCAAGGGTTGGAATATTTCACTAGTGTTTTTTTGTGGTTTACCTTGTCACAGTTACATTTTCTTGATTTTTAAAAGTTCATTTCGGTTTTCTTTCGTTGAAATGCAAGAGTTGGAATATTTCAGTAGTGTTTTGTTGTGGTTTACCTTGTCACAGTTACATTCTCTTGATTTTTCAAAGTTCATTTTGGATTTCATTCCTTGAAATGCAATAGTTGGAATATTTCAGCAGCGTTTTGCCATGGTTTACCATGTCACAGTTACATTCTCTTGATTTTTCAAAGTTCATTTTGGATTTTTTTCGTTGAAATGCAATAGTGGGATTATTTCAGTAGTGTTTTGCCATGGTTTACCATGTCACAGTTACATTCTCATGATTTTTCACAGGTCTTTTTGGATTTATTTCATTGAAGTGCTAGAGTTGGAATATTTGAGTAGTGTTTTGTCTAGGTTTATCTTGTCAAACGTATATTCTATAGATTTTTCAAAGTTCATTTTATATTTCTTTAATTGAAATGAAAGAGATGGAATATTTCAGTAGTGTTATGCTGTGGTTTACCTTGTCACAGTTACATTCTTTTGATTTTTCAAAGTTCGTTTTTAATTTCTTTTATTGAAATTCAAGAGTTGGAATATTTCAGTTGTATTTTGTTGTGGTTTACCATGTTAGAGTTATAGTCTCTTGATTTTTCAAAGTTCATTTTGGATTTTTTTCGTTGAAATGAAAGAGTTGGAATATTTCAGTAGTGTTTTACAATGGTTTACCTTGTAAAAGTTAAATTCTCTTGATTTTTCAAAGTTAATTTTGTATTTATTTCATTGAAATGCAAGAGTTGGAATATTTCAGTAGTGTTTTGTCGTGGTTTACCTTGTCACACTTACATTTTCACGATTTTTCAAAGTTCATTTTGTATTTCTTACTTTGAAATGCAAGAGTTGGAATATTTCATTAGTGTTTTGTTGCGGTTGACCTTTTCACACTTACATCTTCCTGATTTATCAAAGTTCATTTTGTATTTCTTTAATTTAAATGAAAGAGTTGAAATATTTCAGTTTATTGAATTTCAAGAGTTGGACTATTTCAGTTGTGTTATGTCGGTGTTTACCTTGTCAGAGTTAAATGTTCGTGATTTTTCAAAGTTCATTTTGAATTTCTTTCATTGAAATGCAAGAGTTGGAATATTTCATTATTGTTTTGTCGTGGTTTACCTTGTTACAGTTACATTTTCTTGATTTTTAAAAGTTAATTTTGGTTTTCTTTAGTTGAAGTGCAAGAGTTGGAATATTTCAGTAGTGTTATGTAATGGTTTACCTTGTCACAGTTACATTCTCTTGATTTTTCAAAGTTCATTTTGGATTTCTTTCATTGAAATGAAAGAGTTGGAATATTGTAGTAGTGTTTTGTTGTGATTTACCTTATCATAGTTACATTTTCTTTATTTATCAAATTTCATTCTGAATTTCTTTTATTGAAATGCAAGAGTTGGAATATTTCAGTAGTGTTTTGTCGTGGTTTACCTTTTTAGAGTTACATTTTCATGATCTTTCAAAGTTCATTTTGAATTTCTTTCATTGAAATGCAAGGGTTGGAATATTTCACTAGTGTTTTTTTGTGGTTTACCTTTTCACAGTTACATTTTCTTGATTTTTAAAAGTTCATTTCGGTTTTCTTTCGTTGAAATGCAAGAGTTGGAATATTTCAGTAGTGTTTTGTTGTGGTTTACCTTGTCACAGTTACATTCTCTTGGTTTTTCAAAGTTCATTTTGGATTTCATTCCTTGAAATGCAATAGTTGGAATATTTCAGCAGCGTTTTGCCATGGTTTACCATGTCACAGTTACATTCTCTTGATTTTTCAAAGTTCATTTTGGATTTTTTTCGTTGAAATGCAAGAGTATGATTACTTCAGTAGTGTTTTGCCATGGTTTACCATGTCACAGTTACATTCTCAGGATTTTCCAAAGTTCATTTTGGATTTCTTTCATTGAAATGCAAGAGTTGGTATATTTTAGTAGTGTTTTGTCGTGGTTTACCTTGTCACACTTACATTCTATAGATTTTTCAAAGTTCATTTTAGATTTCTTTCGTTGAAATGCAAGAGTTGGAATATTTCAATAGTGTTTTGCTGTGGTTTACCGTGTCACAGTTACACTCTCTTGATTTTTCAAAGTTCGTTTTGGATTTCTTTAATTGAAATGCAAGAGTTGGAATATTTCAGTAGTGTTTTGTCGTGGTTTACCATGTAACAGTTACATTCTCTTGATTTATCAAAGTTCATTTTGGATTTTTTTCTTTGAAATGAAAGAGTTGGAATATTTCAGTAGTGTTTTACCCTGGTTGACCTTGTCACAGTTACATTATATACATTTTTCAAAGTTACTTTTGGATTTATTTCATTGAAATGCAAGAGTTGGATTATTTCAGTAGTGTTTTTTTGTGGTTTACCTTGTCAAAGTTACATTTTCTTGATTTTTCAAAGTTCATTTTGAATTTCTTTTATTGAAATGCAAGAGTTGGAATATTTCATTAGTGTTTTGTCATGGTTTACCCAGTCACAGTTACATTTTCATGATTTTTCAAAGTTCATTTTGGATTTCTTTCGTTGAAATGCAAGAGTTGTTAGATTTCAGTAGTGTTTTTTTGTGGTTTACCTTATAACAGTTACATTTTCATGATTTTTAAAATTTCATTATGAATTTACTTCATTGAAATTCAAGAGTTTGAATATTTCAGAAGTGTTTTGTTGTGGTTTACATTGTTATAGTTACATTTTCATGATTTATCACAGTTCATTTTAAATTTCTTTCATTGAAATGCAAGAGCAGGAATTTTTCAGTAGTGTTTTGTTGTGGTTTACCTAGTCAAAGTTACATTTTCTTGATTTTTAAAAGTTCATTTCGGTTTTCTTATGTTGAAATCCAAGAGTTGGAATATTTCAGTTGTGTTTTGTTATGGTTTACCTTATCACAGTTACATTCTCTTGATTTATCAAAGTTCATTTTGAATTTCTTTTATTGAAATGTCAGAGTTGGAATATTTCAGTTGCGTTTAGACTTGCATTAACATGTCACAGTTACATTCTCTTGATTTTTCAAAGTTCATTTTGAATTTCTTTCGTTGAAATGCAAGTGGGAGTATTTCAGTTGTGTTGTGTTTTGGTTTACCATGTCACAGTTACATTTTCTTGATTTTTCAAAGTTCATTTAGGTTTTCTTTCATTGAAGTGCAAGAGTTGGGATATTTTAGCAGTGTTTTGTCGTGGTTTACCTTGTTAGAGTTACATTTTCATGATCTTTCAAAGTTCATTTTGAATTTCTTTCATTCAAATGCAAGAGTTGGAATATTTCAGAAGCGTTTGGTTGTGGTTTACCTTGTCACAGTTAAATTTCTTGATTTTTGTTAGGCTAGGTTAGGTTAGATCAAGTTAGATTAGGTTAAGTTAGGTTAGGTTGGGTTAGCCTACATACGCGCGCGTACGTAGGCTAACCAAACCTAACTTAACCTAACCTAACTTGATCTAACCTAACCTAGCCTAACAAAAATCAAGAAATGTAACTGTGTCAAGGTAAAGCATGACAAAACATATTTCAACGAAAGAAATCCATAATGAACTTTGACAAATCAAGAGAATGTAACTGTGACGAAGTAAACCACGACAAAACACTACTGAAATATTCCAACTCTTGCATTTCAACAACGGAAATCCAAGATGTACTTTGAAAAATTAGGAGAATGTAACTTTAACAAGGTAAAACACGACAAAACACTACTGAAATATTCCGACTCTTGCATTTCAATGAAAGATAACCAAAATGAACTTTGAAAAATCGTGAGAATGTAAGTGTGACAAAGTAAAACAAAACAAAACTCTACTGAAATATTCCAACTCTTTCGGTTAAACTAAAGAAATCCAAAATAACTTTGAAAAATCAATGGGCTATAACTGTTACATTTAAAACACAGACAAAATACTACTAAAATAATTCTAATCTTTCATTTCAATTAAAGAAATACAATATTTACTTTAAAAAATCAATAGAATCTAACCCAGACAGGGTATGCCACAATAAAACGCTACTGAAATATTCCAACTCTTGCATTTCAATGAAAGAAATTCAAAATGAACTTTGAAAGATCATGAAAATGTAACGCTAACAAATTAAACCACGACAAAACACTACTAAAATATCCCAACTCTTGCACTTCAATGAAAGAAAACCTAAATGAACTTTGAAAAATCAAGAAAATGTAACTGTGACATGTTAAACCAGAACACAACACAACTGAAATAATCCCACTCTTGCATTTCAACGAAAGAAATTCAAAATGAACTTTGAAAAATCAAGAGAATGTAACTGTGACATGGTAAATCACGGCTAAACGCTACTGAAATATTCCAACTCTGACATTTCAATAAAAGAAATTCAAAATGAACTTTGATAAATCAAGAGCATGTAACTGTGATAAGGTAAACCATAACAAAACACTACTGAAATATTCCAACTCTTGCATTTCAACATAAGAAAACCGAAATGAACTTTTAAAAATCAAGAAAATGTAACTTTGACAAGGTAAACCACAACAAAACACTACTGCAATATTCCTGCTCTTGCATTTCAATGAAAGAAATTCAAAATGAACTTTGAAAAATCATGAAAATGTAACTCTAACAAGGTAAACCACGACAAAACACTACTGAAATATTCCAACTCTTGCATTTCAATGAAAGAAATACAAAATGAACTTTTAAAAATCAAGAGAATGTAACTGTGACAAGGTAAACCACTACAAAACACTACTGAAATATTCCAACTGTTGCATTTCAATGAAAGAAATCCAAAATTAACTTTGAAAAATCATGAAAATGTAACTGCGACTTGGTAAACCATGACAAAACACTCCTGAAATATTCAAACTCTTGAATTTCAATGAAAGAAATTCAAAATGAACTTTCAAAAATCAAGTTAATGTAACTTCGACAAGGAAAACCACGAAAAAACACTACTGAAATATTCCAACTCTTGCATTTCAACGAAAGAAATCCAAAATGAACTTTGAAAAATCAATAGAATGTAACTGTGACAAGGTAAACCATGGTAAAACACTACTGAAATATTCCAACTCTTGCATTTCAACGAAAAAAATCCACAATGAACTTTGATAAATCAAGAGAATGTAACTCTAACAAGGTAAACCACAACAAAATACTACTGAAATATTCCCACTCTTGCATTTCAACGAGATAAATCCAAAATGAACTTTGAAAAATCAAGAGAATGTATCTGTGACAAGGTAAACCACGACAAAACACTAATGAAATAATCCCACTCTTGCATTTCACTGAAAGAAATCCAAAATGAACTTAGAAAAATCAAGAGAATGTAACTCTAACAAGGTAAACCATGACAAAACACTACTGAAATATTCCAACTCTTGCATTTCAGTAAAAGAAATTCAAAATGAACTTTGAAAAATCAAGAGAATGTAACTGTGACAAGGTAAACCACAACATAACACTACTGAAATATTCCAACTCTTGCATTTCAATGAAAGAAATCTAAAATGAACTTTGAAAAATCTATAGAATGTAAGTTTGACAAGGTAAACCACGACAAAACACTACTACAATATCCCAACTCTTGCATTTCAATGAAAGAAATCCAAAATGAACTTTGGAAAATCATGAGAATGTAACTGTGACATGATAAACCATGTCAAAAAACTTCTGAAATAATCCCACTCTTGCATTTCAAGAAAAGAAATCCAAAATGAACTTTGAAAAATCAAGAGAATGTAACTGTGACATGGTAAACCATGGCAAAACGCTACTGAAATATTCCAACTAGTGCATTTCAGGGAATGAAATCCAAAATAAACTTTGAAAAATCTAGAGAATTTAACTGTGACAAGGTAAACCATGACAAAACACTACTGAAATATTCCAACTCTTGCATTTCAACGAAAGAAAACCGAAATGAACTTTTAAAAATCAAGAAAATGTAACTGTGACAAGGTAAACCACAAAAAAACACTAGTGAAATGTTCCAACTCTTGCATTTCAATGAAAGAAATTCAAAATGAACTTTGAAAAATCATGAAAATGTAACTCTAACAATGTAAACCACGACAAAATACTAGTAATATATTCCAGCTCTTGCATTTCAATAAAAGGAATTAAAAATGAACTTAGATACATCAAGAAAATGTTATTGTAATGAGGTAAAACAGAATACAAAACTACTAAAATATTCCACCTCTATCAATTCAATGAAAAAAATCTAAAATGAACTTTGAAAAATCAAGAGAATGTAACTGTGACAAGGTAAACCATGACAAAACACCACTGAAATATTCCAACTCTTGCACTTCAATGAAAGAAAACCAAAATGAACTTTTAGAAATCAAGAAAATGTAACTGTAACAAGGTAAACCGCAACAGAACACTAGTGAAATATTCCAACTCTTGCATTTCAATTAAAGAAATTCAAAATGAACTTTGAAAAATCATGAAATTGTAACTCTTACAAGGTAAACAACGACAAAACACTACTGAAATATTCCAACTCTTGCATTTCAATAAACTGAAATATTTCAACTCTTGCATTTCAATGAAAGAAATCCAAAATGAACTTTGAAAAATCAGGAAAATGTAACTGTTAAAAGGTAAACCGCAACAAAACAATAATGAAATATTCCAACTCTTTCATTTCAATGAAAGAAATTCAAAATGAACTTTGAAAAATCGTGAAAATGTAAGTGTGACAAGGTAAACCACGACAAAACACTACTGAAATATCCCAACTCTTCCATTTTAATGACAGAAATTAAAAATGAACTTTGATAAATCAAGAAGATGTAACTGTGATAAGGTAAACCATGACAAAACACTCCTGTAATATTCCAACTCTTGCATTTCAACGAAAGAATTCCAAAATGAACTTTGAAAAATCAAGAAAATGTAACTGTGACAAGGTAAACCACTACAAAACACTACTAAAATATCCCAACTCTTGCACTTCAATGAAAGAAAACCTAAATGAATTTTGAAAAATCAAGAAAATGTAACTGTGACATGGTAAACCACAACAAAACACAACTGAAATAATCCCACTCTTGCATTTCAACGAAAGAAATTCAAAATGAACTTTGAAAAATCAAGAGAATGTAACTGTGACATGGTAAATCACGGCTAAACGCTACTGAAATATTCCAACTCTTACATTTCAATAAAAGAAATTCAAAATGAACTTTGATAAATTAAGAGCATGTAACTCTGATAAGGTAAACCATAACAAAACACAACTGAAATATTCCAACTCTTGGATTTCAACATAAGAAAACCGAAATGAACTTTTAAAAATCAAGAAAATGTAACTTTGACAAGGTAAACCACAACAAAACACTACTGCAATATTCCATCTCTTGCATTTCAATGAAAGAAATTCAAAATGAACTTCGAAAAATCCTGAAAATGTAACACTAACAAGGTAAACCACGACAAAACACTACTGAAATGCTCCAACTCTTGCATTTCAATGAAAGAAATCCAAAATGAACTTTGAAAAATCATTAAAATGTAACTGTGACAAGATAAACCACAACAAAACACTACTGAAAAATTCCAACTCTTGCATTTAAATGAAAGAAATACAAAATGAACTTTGAAAAATCATGAAAATGTAACTGTGACAAGGTAAACCAACAACAAAACACTACTGAAATATTCCAGCTCTTGCATTTCAAAGAAAGAAATTCAAAATGAACTTTGAAAAATCAGGAAAATGTAACTGTGACAAGGTAAACCACGACAAAACACTACTAAAATATCCCAACTCTTGCACTTCAATGAAAGAAAACCTAAATGAACTTTAAAAAATCAAGAAATTGTAACTGTGACATGGTAAACCACAACAAAACACTACTGAAATAATCCCACTCTTGCATTTCAACGAAAGAAATTCAAAATGAAATTTGAAAAATCAAGAGAATGTAACTGTGACATGGTAAATCACGGCTAAACGCTACTGAAATATTCCAACTCTGACATTTCAATAAAAGAAATTCAAAATGAACTTTGATAAATCAAGAGAATGTAACTGTGATAAGGTAAACCATAACAAAACACTACTGAAATATTCCAACTCTTGGATTTCAACATAAGAAAACCGAAATGAAAGTTTAAAAATCAAGAAAATGTAACTGTGACAAGGTAAACCACAACAAAACACTACTGCAATATTCCTTCTTTTGCATTTCAATGAAAGAAATTCAAAATGAACTTTGATAAATCAAGAAAATGTAACTCTAACGAGGTAAACCACGACCAAAAACTAAATAAATATACCAACTCTTGCATTTCAACCAAAGAAATCAGAAATGAACTTTTAACAACCAAGAGAATGTAAGTTTGACAAGGTAAACCACAATAAAACACTACTGAAACATTACAACTCTTGCTTTTCAATTAAATAAATAAAAACTTACATATGAAAAATAAATAGAGTGCAACTGTGACAAGTTAAAACAGCACAAAAACACTACCGAAATATTCCAGCTCTTGCATTACAATTAAAGAAATACAAAATGAACTTTGAAAAATCAGGAAAATGTAACTGTGACAAGATAAACCAAAACAAAACACTAATGAAATATTCCAACTCTTGCATTTCATTGAAATAAATCCAAAATGAACTTTGAAAAATCAAGAAAATGTAACTCTGATATGGTAAACCACGACAAAACACTACTGAAATATTCCAGCTCTTGCATTTCAATTAAAGAAATGCAAAATGAACTTTGATAAATCAAGAAAATGTAACTCTAACGATATAACCCACAACAAAACACTACTGAAATATTCCCACTCTTGCATTTCAATGATAGAAATTCAAACTGAAGATTTAAAAAATCAAGAGAATGTATCTGTGACAAGGTAAACCACGACAAAACACTAGTGAAATAATCCCACTCTTGCATTTCAACGTGATAAATCCAAAATGAACTTTGAAAAATCAAGAGAATGTAACTCTAACAAGGTAAACCATGACAAAACACTACTGAAATATTCCAACTCTTGCATTTCAATGAAAGAAATTCAAAATGAACTTTGAAAAATCATGAGAATGTAACTGTGACAAGGTAAACCACAACAAAACGCTACTGAAATGTTCCAACTCTTGCATTTCAATGAAAGAAATTCAAAATGAACTTTGAAAAATCAAGAGAATGTAACTGTGAAAAGGTAAAACAACAACAAAACACTACTGAAATATTCCAGCTCTTGCATTTCAACGATATAAATTCAAAATTAACTATGAAAAATCAAGAGAATATAACTGTGATAAGGTAAACGACACCAAAACACTACTGAAATATTCCAGCTCTTGCATTTCAATGAAAGAAAGTCAAATGAGATTTGAAAAATCATGGCAATGTAACTTTTAAATGGTAAACCATGACAAAACACTACTAAAATAATCCCACTCTTGCATTTCAATGAAAGAAATCCAGAATGAACTATGATAAATCAAGAAAATGTAACTCTAACAAGGTAAACCACAACAAAACACTAATGAAATATTCCGACTCTTGCATTTCAATGAAAGAAATCCAAAACGGACTTTGAAAAATCATGAAAATGTAACTGTGACAAGGTAAACCAGCAACAAAACACTACTGAAATATTCCAGCTATTGCATTTCAACTAAAGAAATTCAAAATGAACTTTGATAAAACAAGAAAATGTAACTCTAACAAGGTAAACCACAACAAAACACTACTGAAATATTCCAACTCTTGCTTTTCAAAATAAGAAGGTCAAAATGAATTTTGAAAAATCAAGAGAATGTATCTGTGACAAGGTAAACCATGACAAAACACTAGTGAAATAATCCCACTCTTGCATTTCATCGTTATAAATCCAAAATGAACTTTGAAAAATCAAGATAATGTAACTGTGACATGGTAAACCACGATGAAACACTACTGAAATATTCCAACTATTGCATTTCAATGAAAAAAATCCAAAATGAACTTTGAAAAATCAAGAAAATGTAACTGTGACAGGGTAAACCACGACAAAAAACTACTGAAATATTCCAACTCTTGCATTTCAATAAAATAAATTAAAAATGAACTTTGAAAAATCAGGGCTTTGGGGTGCCAGGGGCCCTTTGAGAGGGGGGAGGGGGTCGTTCTGTGTCTCAACGCACAAAAAAATATTAAAAAATGGGGGAGGGAAGGGGAATAAGGGAGGGGGAGGGGAGGGGAAGGAAGGAGGAGGGGGAGGGGAGGGGAGGAGGGGGAGGGGGGATGGAGGGAGAGGGGCCCTTTGGGAGCCCGGTGGACCTTTGGGGACCGGGGGGTCTTTGGGGGTTCCGGGGCCCTTTGGGATCCTGGGGGCTTTTGGGGGTCGGGGAGGGCCTTTGGGGGTTCGGGGGACCTGTGGGGACAGGGGGAGGGCCTTTGGGGTCTGGGGGTCCTTGAGGGTCGAATGGTCCTTTGGGAGCCCGGTGGACCTTTGGGGACCGGGGGAGGGTCTTTGGGGGCCCGGGGAGAGCCTTTGGGGTCTGGGGAGGGCCTTTGGGGGTGCTGGGGGTCCTTTAGAAGCCCAGAGAACCCTTGAGGACCGGGGGCTTCCTTCGGGGTTGAGGTAGGGGGATTGGAACCCTTTGGGGTTGGGGTAGGGGGATCGGAGCCCTTTGGGGTTGTGGTAGAGGACCTCACAACACTATTCAAATGGAACTTGTGTATTATAACGACCACGGAGTTTCACCATTAAATTCTCTTCCAAAATCTCTTCAAAAATCATATTTTATAATGTCTCTACCTGTTTCGTCGAAATAGTTTTATAAAATAGTTTAAACGGTTTCGCCAAAATTATCCCTAAACGTAATTCAGCGTGTTCCTTTTGTTTAGCATCCCTGTGCTGGCTTATTTCAATTATTTGGAAACCTTTTCGCGCGCTACGATCAAAACATTCGCTCGTGAATCAATTCTCTTTAGAAACAACAAATGAATTCCCCTTCCTTGTCAATCAATCAATCATGACATCATCTGTCATGTGTGATCTAACTGTTTCTCGGAACCATTTCTGTTCGAAATCCAAAGACATTAATAAACTTCGCGCCGGAGACAATTTGATTAATGACTGATAGCACATGTGTTTCCCGGGAACTCGTAACATCTGGCTTGAACAACAAATATAGGAAACACGCGATCTCCCGGAAACGATTTGGTTAATGACCTTGGCATTCGCTGAGAGCGTGCCCAAAACAACAACAATAACATTGACCCCATTAACCACGTGTTCTTTCTAATGACTCTATAGTCCATGAAAGTGACAAAGTTCCTGTTTTTCCATTCTCACTGACAAAATCCATAAAACCATCAAATAATCAACACACATAACCATCCATGAAAACAGACATAAATGTGACAAACTTCCTGTTTTTTCATTCTCACTGACAAAGTCCATAAAACCATCTATAAATGTGACAAAATTCCTGTTTTTCAAATTCTCACTGACAAAGTCCATAAACCACGTGGTTCTATGCCCATATATGGACTCCCGTCCTGAGCTTTAGGGTCATCTATACTGTCGATAATTACTGTGATCCGCTGGGTCTCCCTTTTTGAATAGCGGCAAAATCAAGGATGTTTTCCACGGTGATGGCCATTCTCCAGAAGCCAGAACTGAGTTGAAGATAGCCAAGAAGATGGGCATAAATAAAAGTTGGAATTGTTTCAAGATCATTGTTGGGACTCCATCGCTACCAGGTGCTGATCCACCTTCCATGGCGCTTATGCATTCTTCGATTTCTTATTCCGATGCGGGTTTTATCAGATCATAATCGTGTTCTTTGAGTGGGAAACTGGTCTCATTCTCTGTAATCGATAATTCGTCGCTGAACCAGCAGTCGAACGAATAGTCATCATGAACCGCGTCATTGTAGTATGTAGGCCATGTTTTAGGGTCAGGTACTTTTGGCTGAGCTATGGAAAAACCTTTTTTTATCATTCTCCAGAAAGACCGCGTATCACTCTTTTCATAAAACTGGATCAGCTCCTCCTTACCTTTTTGAATAGCCAGTCTCTCCTTCTCTTTTAAATGGCGTTTATACTCTTAGCGACCATTTTTAAGCCTTGTCACTAGTCGAAGCCTATTTTCCTCTATTTCCTCTTCCCTCAAAATCTCCATTTCTTTAATCAATTCTAATTTTTTTATTCTACATTCCTCATCAAAAAATTCTATATCCTTACAACCTCCTTTATTTCCTAGAACTGGGCCTGCTATTTCATGTAAAAGCTCCGTGAACTCTTCTATCAATCTATCCTGGTTATTTATCTTCTCTAAATCACTTAATCTTATAGCTGCATCATCCTCTGAAAACGCTTCACTTAATTTAACCTTTTCCTCTGTAGACCATTCCCTAGGTATCTGCCGTCTAACATTATTATTATAAATACGACTTTCACTTGAAATATCCCTCATTTGGGGAGCACTCCTTGATCTAATTTCTAAAAATACCGGTAGATGGTCCGATCCTACTAGCTTAAGCACATCCACATCAAGGTAATTCGGATCCCAGCGAATATCCACCAAAACATAATCAATTAAACTTGCTTTAGCCCCAGATACGCAGGTAAACTCACCCCAATTTTTATCCTTTCCAAATCTTCCATTTCCAATCATCAAACCCGATTCTGCGCATAGTCTCAGTAACCTTCTACCCCATTGATTTATTCTTCTTTTTTCGTCCCTGCTAGCTCTGGGAATTCTGTAGACGGCTGGGACTGCTGACGGAATACCTGGAATTAAAACATCATTTACTTCAACTTCATCACTAGTATAAGCATTAAAATCGCCCATTAATATCAATCTGTCATTTTCAAAATTAGCTCTTTTTTCATCTAATTCTTTTATCAACAAATTCCACGTATCTTCATTTCGGTACGAGCTATTTTGAGGCGGAATATAAATCGATCCTATTACAATACAAAGTCCATCCCAACATTCTAATCTAATCAAAATAAGATTTTCTGATTTACTTTTCAGCTTTGTATAACTTTTGAAAGACTCATCTTTTATCAACACTACAATGCCTCCAAAATAACGATTGTTAGAAGCTAACTCTCGCGATACACTTTCCACATTAAAACCTCTTACTTTTGGAGTTTCACTAGGGCAATACCAGGTTTCAATTAATGCTACAAAGTCAAAGTTTGACAAATCACTGTCCACAGAACTTAACTTATTTATTATACCCTGTACATTCCAAGATACAAACTTCTGGGTTTGTGTATGGCCTTGTCGATGCTATTGAGCTCCGTAATCACTCGGGGGGAAAGCTAACCGGTAATAATCGTCGCCCCTAGGTCTATTAATACCCATGTACTGCCAAGGCTGTTTTTTTTTGTAGCTGCCTGAACGGGCGTGTATTTTGTCTGTAAATTGGTGACTGATTTCCTTCAGTAACCCGGCTTGTCAATGGCTCCTCATTTCTTCGCCGTACATTTCTAGCGGTGCGACTGTAAGTATTCTTAACGGGGCTAATCTCGCTACTTTTACGACCTTTCCCTGTTCCTATTGTTTTCGGCAAGTTGCTGTTTCTTTCAACTGTCGTGTTCGTGTCACTTTCATTACCAGAACAGTCCGACTGATCTGAAGGGAAATTCTGGACTGAACTCTGGTTATTTTCATTCAAATTAGCGGGATTTAAACCTCTGATCTCTGAGTTACTCTGTGCTGCATTAGGGGCCCTAATTGGGTGGCCTACCGTCATTTCTTTTAATTTTTGACATTCATGGTCGTATGTGTACGTTTTACCTTCAATGACAAGCCTATCGCCTCTGAGCCGCGCATTTTGACCTTTTACAAGGGCTTGGGACAGCACTGGCTTTAAATATTTTCTAGCCTCACGTTGATACGTAGTATATTCCGAAGCAACCCCTACACCGTTCTGTTTCAATACTAAATTATTCCTGAGAACCGCATTTCGTATTTCCAAGTCATGCCACTTAACTATTACAGGGCCTGATCTCAGGCGGAAAGCATCTTTTATGTCCCTCCGAGAAAGCTATAGGTTCGGGAGGCACCAGCTAAGAAACTCACAAAGCTCATCCTTCAAACTCGACTGGGATGGACCAGTCACAGGGAAATTGTAAAACACGAGGTTATAACGCTTTATTTCTGCCTCCAATGCGTCAATTTTCAGTGTAGACTCCCTGAGTTAATTCCTCATTTCCGCTAGATCGTTTGAAATTTCTGATTTTGTTGTATCTAGCTGTTTACTAAAACTATTCATTTTTTCCTCTATACCAGATAAGCTGTTTGAGAGCTGTGGGATCAAATCCTAGTCTTAGCAAAATATTAGAAAGAATACTAGATGCTAGATTAGCTCATTGGTTAGAAAAATATAGGATTTTGAAGGAGGAGCAGGCAGGATTTCGGGATGGATATAATGCTATTGATAGGGTCTTAGTCTTACAGGCGCTTGTTGAGAATTGAATAATTTAAAATAAAATTTAGTTTAAATTGCATTTTGTTATTAACAAAAATAATAGTAGTGATGCCAGAATCTCTAAATTTATGGTAACAGTGAGACGTAAAAAAGATACCCATCTCCCCATCCTTTATCACCATAGGTGGATGATAAGTCGAAACGGCGGTCAATTTATGATACCTATTTAAGCTGCTCTCCTCTAACGATTGCCATAGTTTTGATGCAAAATAACGACTTGCACTTGCTAGCTCTAGATTTTGAAGACTGGCCAGCTTTTGGAAAAACAACCATTCAACACCCACAAACTGCACTTTTTCAACAGCCTAGTCATCCGCATAGCCATGTATAGATGCTCAACATGTGCACTCAAAATCGAATACAAAATAACATTCTAACATTCGAGATTAAATGTTTCCGTCATGTTGCGAGAATCAAATGCAGTTTTTGCACATCTAATTTGAATTCCTAATGACTGCAATCCACTGAAACCATTCTTAAAAAATTAATAAGCAACAACTGTACTGATTGTCTAGTAGTAGAAAATGATCAGCCATGTCAAGCGAATGAAGCAAGCTTTCCCCTGAAAACTGACTTATGTTCTCTCTCAGTTGCCTTTGGTCACGAGGAAAACTACGATAGGAGATCTTTGATAACGTCAAGATAGCCTAGTTATCACGCACCGCACCAGATAGAGCGATATACCAAGGCCCCTTTGTAAAAGGGGACTTGACAAAATTTGCCATGATAAAAATTGTGGCCCCAAGCATGGGCGCCCATATGAAGGGCAGAGGGGGGCTCCAACCCCCCCCCCCCCCCGGCTGAATGAGTCTGCCTTATATTTTTGTTTTGAGATTTCTATTAGGCCTGTAAAGTATTGGAAGTGCCGTTTAGACCAGGTAAGCCCCCCCTAAAATTCAGCTTATGGGCGCCCATGGCCCCAAGACACTTTGCGGGAATGGCTGGGATCAAAGTAAGCATGAAAGTAATTCTTTAACTACAACGGGCTTCTTGCAATACTTCTTGCATCGCCATTAAACATACGCAAAATCTTTAATGTTGTTGGATCGTTATTTGATCATGTTTTTTTTTTTAATTTCTCTTGGGAATGTTTTTCCCCTTCAACTTCACTACTAGGGTTGTAATTTTTTGACTTGCTCAATTTGTTTTACATTTGTTTTATAAAATAATTTCAGTAACTGACTGATTATATTATGAACAGTCAACCAATTGTGTGTTAATTAAATGTTAAAGCAAATACAGGTAAAAACAATTTGAAGCACATTAAAGCTGCTGGGCTTCGCTAGAAGCATGACAAACATAAATACGGGATTTTTTCATTTTCTCCTTGTGCAACACTTGCTGTTTAAGAATTCCGATACATCAGTACGGGAGTAGAGATGCCTCAGGAGGTCCCACCGGGGCACCATATATGGGCATAGAGTCATTAGGGAGAATGGGGTCAATGACCTCTTTCTCCAGGTGTGTTTTTGGCAAGCTCTTAGCGAATGTTATGATCCGGAAATAGTATTTGTTATTGTTTCCGAGGCCAAATGTCAAGGTCAATGTTGTTGTTGTTTTGAACAGAGTCATTAGAGAGAACACGTGGTTAATGGGATCAATGTTATTGTTATTCGATCCAAATGTTATGAGGTTCCGGGAAATAGTTAATTAATGTCTGGCAGATAACGTCAAGTTAATTAATGTCTTTGCATTTCCAAAGATAAAAGTCTCCAAGAAACAGTTAAATCACAGATGATTTCATGATTGATTGATTAATATGGAAGGGGAATTAATTGGGGTTCTAACAAGAGAATTGATTCACGGGCAGATGTTTTGATCTTAGCGTAGGAAAAGGTTTCCAAATAATTTGAAATGCATTAGCGCAGAGATGCCAAACAAAAGGAACATGCTGAAATTCCGTTTGGGGATAATTTTGGCGAAACCGTTTTAGCTATTTTATGGAATTATTTCGGTGAAACAGCTAGAGACATTATAAAATATGATTTTTGAAGAGATTTTGGAGGAGGTTTTGAGTGTGGTTGTTATAATACACAAGTTTCAATTGAACAGTGTTGTGAGGTCCTCTACCCCAACCCAAAGGGCCCCAATTGCTCTACCCCAACCCAAAGGGCCCCGAATGCACTACCCCAACCCCAAAGGGCACCACTCCCCCTACCCAATCCCAAAGGGTTCCAATCCCCCTACCTCAACCCCGAAGGAAGCCCCCGGTACTCAAAGGTCCCCCAACCTCCCAAAGGGCCCCCCGATCCCCCAACGCCCTCCCCGGGCCCCCAAAGGTCCTCCCCGGTCCTCAAAGGTCCACCGGGCTCCCAAAGGACCAATCGGCCCTCAAGTGCCCCCCAGACCCCCCAAGGCCCTCGCCCGCCCCCCCAAAACCCACCCCCGCCCCCCCAAGGCCCTCCCACCGGCCCCAAAGGTCCACAGGGCGCCCAAAGGGCCACCCCGTCCCAAGGGCCCCCCCAGACCCCCAAAGGACCCCCCGCGCCCCAAAGTCCCCGGAGCCCCCATTTTTTAACACTTTTTTATTGCTTTATTATATCTTTTCGGAACAAGTTCTTTTCTTAATGTCGTTCTTAAACCCATTTTACAAATTGAAGTACCAATCCTTTACACCCAAAACTTTACTATACAGCTTTTAGGATACCTCATCACCAAAAAATACCTTTCAAAGACCATTTCAGAGCAGCTTCCTTTCTTAATATCCCTTCTAAACCCATTTTACAACTTTAAGTTCCCATCCTTTTCAACCACATCTTTACTTTAAAGTTTTTGGATCCTCAGCACCAAGAAATACTTTTCAAAAGACATTTCAGAGCAAGGTCTTTACTTAAGTTCCCTCCAATATCAAATTTACCACTTGAAGCATCCATCCTTTTCACCCCCAATATTACTTTACATATTTTTGGATACCTCAAAACCAAGCAATACTTTGCAAATAGCATTTCATATCACCTTCTTTTAATTATGTCCCTCCTAAACCCAATTTACAAAATTGAAGTACCCATCCTTTTCATCCACCACTTTACTTAACAGTTTTTTGTATACCTCAACACCAAGAAATACTTTTCAAAAAATATTTCAGAGCAAGTTCTTTTCTTAAGTACCCTTCTAAACCCATTTTCCAACTTGAAGTAATTATCTTTTTCACCCACAACTTTACTTTACAGCTTTTTGGACACCTCAACACCAAGAAATACTTTTCAAAAAGCATTTCAGAGCACGTTCCTTTCTTTATGTCCCTTCTAAAACCATTTTACAACTTGAAGTAGCCATTTTTTTTGCCCACCACTATACTTTACAGCTTTTTTGGACAGCTCAACACCAAGAAATAATTTTAAAATGAAATTTCAGAGCAAGTTCCTTTCTTAATAGCCCTTCTAAGCCCGTTTTCCAACTTGAAGTATCTCGACTTTTCACCCACAGTTTTACTTTACAGCTTTTTGGATATATCAAGAGCAAGAAATACATTTAAAAACGAATTTCAGAGTAATTTCCTTTCTAAATGTACCTTCTAAACCCATTTTACAAGTTGAAGCATCCTTCTTTTTCACCCACAACTTTACTTTACAGCTTTTTGGATATCTCAACACCAAGAAATACCTTATAAAAGGCATTTCAGAGCAACATCTTTTCTTAATGTCCCTTCTAAACCCATTTTCCAACTTGAAGTACCCATCCTTTTCACCCACAACTTTACTTTACAGCTTTTTGGATACCTCAACACCAAGGAATACCTTTCAAAAGGCATTTCAGAACAAGTTCCTTTCTTAAAGTTCTCCTAAACCCATTTTACAAGTTGAAGCATCCATCCTTTTTACCCACATATTTACTTTACAATTTTTTGGTTCTTTTGAATGCACCAATACCATGCAATACTTTTCAAAGACATTTCAGAACAAGTTCTTTTCATAATGTCCATCCTAAACCCATTTTGCAAGTTGAAGTACCCATCCTTTTCACCCACAACTGTGCTTTACAGCTTTTTGAATGCTCCAACATCAAGCAATACTTTTCAAAGACATTTCAGAGCAACTTGTTAGGTTAGACTAGATTAAGTTAGGTTAGATTAGGTTAGGTTAAGTCAGGTTAGGTAAGTTAGGTTAGGTTAGCTAAGTTAGGTTAGGTAGTAAACATCTCTACATGTTTAAGTTAGGTTAGGTTAGGCTAGATTAAATTATGTTAGGTTAAGTTAGGTTAGGATAGTTTAGCCAACGGACGCGCTCGGACGTACGATACCCTAACCTAACTTAAAATAACATAATTTAATCTAGCCTAACCTAACCTAACTTAAACATGTAGAGATGTTTACTACCTAACCTAACTTAACTTAGCTAACCTAACCTTACTTACCTAACCTGACTTAACCTAACCTAATCTAACCTCACTTAATCTAGTCTAACCTAACCTAACGTAACCTAACCATACTCGCCAGAAAATCCCCCCAGGTCGACTTTGTATTTTTATGTTGTTACTACATGTTGTTACTTCAATAAAAATATTTTATGCATTACTTTGTTATATTTCTATTATTTATGAAAAGTTAGCATGTTAAGCGCTTAGAATGTTTATTAAAAAGTTGGAGATTTTTTATTTCCTTTGAAAAAAAAATTAGAATTGAAGTATAACTTTTTTCTTTTCTCTAAGAAAATTCAGAAGAGAACTTTAAACTTCTTTGTGTCTTTGTGAAATTAAGAACTGAAGTGGAAGATTTTTATTTTTCTCTGGAGAAATTAGAATTAAACAGTAAATTATTTAATAAAATTCAAACTTGAGTTAACTCATCATGATCAGCGTTTAACTTTGTCTATCTTCTATCAAAAATTTAGAACAGTAATTTAAAATTTATGCGGCTCTTTGAGAAAAATCTGAAATGAAGTGAAAATTTTTTTATTTTTCTAGAAAAATAGAATTGATCTGTAACTTATTTCTTTTCTATGAAAAATTTAGAGCAGTAATTTCGAGTTTTTCCCTCTCTATGACAAAAATCTGAACTAAAGTGGAAAATATTAATTTTTTCTTGAAAAATTGAAAGGATCTGAAACGTATTTCTTTTCATATGGATAGTTATAAAAACAACTTGAACTTTTCTTCCTATCAATGAGAAAAATAGCTCCTTATCTTCATAGTGAAATATTCTCGATCAATGTGTAACTTTTTCTATCTTCTACAAAAAATTTGGAGGAGAATTTTAAATTTATGTCTTTGGGGAAATATCTGAACTGAAGTGGAACCTTTTTATATTATTCTTGAAAATATAATGTATAAATACCTAAGTTCTTTTTCATTGAGAAAATTCAGAAGAGAGCTTGAACTTTTCTTCACTTAGTTTGAAAATTTCAAGTCGAACTTTAAAGTTAATTTTTTCTTTTTGGAAATAATAACTGATGTTGAAGATTTTAATTTTCAACGTAGACATTAGAATAGATCTGTGAGTTATTTAATAAAATTCAGAAGATAACTTGAACTTTATATCTTCTATGAAAAATATGGAACAGAATTTTAAATTTTTTCATCTCTTTGAGAAAAATCTGAACTGAAGTGGAATCTTGCATGATGACTAGAACTTGAACTTTTCTTCACTTCGTTGAGAAAATTTAAAATTGAAGTAGAAATTTTTATCTTCCGGGAAAATATTCAAAACTCGGTAATAGCTTTTCTATCTTCTACATAAAAATTGCAATTAGAACTTTAAGTTTCCTTGTGTTTTGTTGAAATTAAGAACTGAAGTAGAAGATTTTCATTTTCTTTGGAGAAACTAGAATTGAACTGTAAATTCTTTAATAAAATTCAGAGGATAACTGGAACTTTCTTTCTTCTATGAAAAATTTGGAACAGTATTTAAAAATTTTTCATCTCTTTGAGAAAAATCTGAACTGAAGTGGAAACTTGCATGATATTGTGGCGTGTAAAAAAAAATCTGAATTGAAGTGGAAACTTTTATGATATTGTGGCGTGCACAAGAGTTGTAAAGTAAAGTTGTGGTGAAAAGGATGGGTACCTCAATTTGTAAAATGGGCTTAGGATTGACATTAAGAAAAGAACTTGTTCTGAAATGCCTTTTGAAAAGTATTGCTTGGTGTTGTGGGCATTTAAAAAGCTGTGAAGTAAAGTTCTGGATGAAAAAGTTGGGTACTTCAACTTGTAAAATGGGTTTAGGAGGGACATTAAGAAAAAAAATTATAAAGTAAAGTTGTGGTAAAAAAGATCGGTACTTTAACTTGTTAAATGTGTTTAGGATGGACATTAAGAAATGAACATGTTCTGAACTGCCTTTTTAAAATTATTGCGAGGTGCTGGGGCATTCAAAAAGCTGCAAAGTAAAGTTGTGGGTAAGAATGATGGATATTTCAAATTGTAAAAAGGGTTTAAAACAGGAACATTAAGAAAGGAACTTGCTCTGAAATGCCTTTTGAAAGGTATTTCTTGATGTTGAAGCATCCAAAAGCTGTAAAGTAAAGTTATGGGTGAAAAAGAAGATGCTTCAAGTTGGAAAATGGGTTTAGAAGGGACATTAAGAAAATATGTTGTTCTGAAATGTCTTTTGAAAGGAATTTCTTGGTGTTGTGGGCATTCAAAAAGCTGTGAAGTATAGTTTTGGGTGAAAAAGTTGGGTTCTTCAACTTGTAAAATGGGTTTAGGAGGGACATTAAGAAAAAAAGTTGTAAAGTTGTGGTGAAAAGGATGAGTACGTCTACTTGTAAAATGGGTTTAAGAGGGAAATTAAGAAAGGAACTTGTTGTGAAATGCCTTTTGAAAAGTATTTCTTGGTGTTGGCTGTAAAGGATGGGTACTTAAACTTGTAAAATGGGTTTAGGAAGGACATTAAGAAAATAAATTGTTCTGAAATGACCTTTGAAAAGTATTGCTTGGTGTTGGGGCATTCAAAAAGCTGTAAAGTAAAGTTGTGGGTGAAAAGGATGGGTACTTCAATTTGTAAAATGGGTTTAGGATAGACATTATGAAAATAGCTGGTTCTGAAATGTCTTTTAAAAGTATTGCATGGTATTGACGCATTCAAAAGAACCGAAAAGGTGTAAAGTATAGTTGTGGGTGAAAAGGTTGGATGCTTCAACTTGTAAAATGGGTAAAAAACTTGCTCTGAAATGCCTTTTGAAAAGTATTGCTTGGTGTTGAGGTATCCAAAAAGTTGTAAAGTAAAGTTGTGGGTGAAAAGGATGGATACTTCAAGTTGGAAAATAGGTTTAGAAGGGACATTAAGAAAAGAAGTTGCTCTGAAATGTCTTTTGAATGGTATTACTTGGTGTTGAGGCATCCAAAAAGCTGTAAAGTAAAATTGTGTGTGAAAAGGCTGGATGCTTCAACTTGTAAAATTGGTTGAGGAGAGACATTAAGAAAGGAACTTGCTGTGAAATGCCTTTTGAAAAGTATTGCTTGGTATTGTGGGCATTCAAAAAGCTGTAAATTATAGTTCTGGGTGAAAAAGTTGGGTACTTCAAGTTGAAAAATGGGTTTAGAAGGGACATTAAGAAAAGATGTTGCTCGCAAGTACCGTTTGAAAAGTAGTCCCTAGTGTTGAGGTATTCAAAATCTGCGAAGTAAAGTTGTGAGTAAAATGGATGGATGCTTCAACTTGTAAAATGGGTTTAGGATGGACATTATGAAAAGAACTTGTTCTGAAATGCCCTTTGAAAAGTATTGCTTGATGTTGAGGTATTCAAAAAGCTGTAAAGTAAAGTTGTGAGTGAAAAGGATGGGGACTTCAAGTTGGAAAATGGGTTTAGAAGTGACATTAAGAAAAGAAGTTGATCTGAAATGACTTTTGAAAGGTTTTTCTTGGTGTTGTAGCATTAAAAAGCTATAAAGTAAAGTATTGGGTGAAAAGGATTGGTCCTTCAAGTTGGAAAATGGGTTTAGAAGGGACATTAAGATAGGAACTTGCTCTGAAATGACTTTTGAAAGGTATTTGTTGGTGTTGAGGTATCCAAAAAGCTGTAAAGTAAAGTTGTGGGTGAAACGGAAGGATGCTTCAAGTTGTAAAATGGGTTTCGAAGGGATATTAAGAAAGGAACTTGCTCTGAAATGACTTTTGAAAGGTATTTCTTGGTGTTGAGGTATCCAAAAAGCTGTAAGGTAAAGTTGTGGGTGAAACGGAAGGATGCTTCAAGTTGGAAAACGGGTTTAGAAGGGACATTAAGACATTAACTTGCTCTAAAATGACTTTTGAAAAGTATTTCTTGGTGTTGAGGTATACAAAAAGCTGTAAAGTATAGTTGAGGGGGAAAAAGATATGTACTTCAAGTTGGAAAATGGGTTTAGAAGGGACGTTAAGAAAGGAACTTGCTCTGAAATGTCTTTTGAAAGGTATTTCTTGGTGTTGAGGTAACCAAAAAGCTGTAAAGTAAAGTTGTGGGTGAAAAGGATGGATGCTTCAACTTGTAAAAATGGTTTAGGAAGGGACTTACGCAAAGAACTTGTTCTGAAATGCCCTTTGAAAAGTATTACATGATGTTGAGGTATCCAAAAAGCTTTACAGTAAAGTTTTGGGTGAAAAGGATGGGTACTTCAATTTGCAAAATGGGTTTAGAAGGGATATTAAGAAAAGACCTTGCTCTGAAATGTTTTTGAAAAGTATTGCTTTTTATTGAAGCATTCAAAAAGCAGTAAAGTAAAGCTTTGGGTGAAAAGGATGAGCACTTCAACTTGCAAAATGGGTTTAGGAGGGACATTACGTAAAGAACTTGCTCTGAAATGTCTTTGAAAAGTATTTCATGGTATTGGTGCATTCAAAAGAACCAAAAAATTGTAAAGTAAATATGTGGGTAAAAAGGATGGATGCTTCAACTTGTAAAATGGGTCTAGGAGAACTTTAAAAAAGGAACTTGCTCTGAAATGTTTTTTGAAAAGTTTTTCTTGGTGTTGAGATATCCAAAAAAGCTGTAAAGTAAAATTGTGGGTGAAAAGGAGGGTTTCTTCAACTTGGAAAATGGGTATAGAATTGACATTAAGAAAAGAAATTGCACTGAAATGACTTTTATAAGGTATCTCTTGGCGTTGAGGTATATAAAAAGCTGTAAAGTAAAGTTGTGGGTGAAAAGGAAGGATGCTTCAACTTGTAAAATGGGTTTAGAAGGGACATTAAGAAAGGAAATTACTCTGAAATTCCTTTTTAAATGTATTTCTTGCTGTTGATGTATCCAAAAAGCTGTAAAGTAAAATTGTGGGTGAAAAGGCGGGATACTTCAAGATGGAAAACGGGCTTAGAAGGGCTATTAAGAAAGGAACTTGCTCTGAAATGTCTTTTGAAAAGTATTTCTTGGTGTTGAGTTATCCAAAAAAGCTGTAAAGTATAGTTGTGGGTAAAAAAAATGGATGCTTCTAGTTGTTAAATTGGTTTAGAAGGGACATAAAGAACAGACGGAGCTCTGAAATGGTTTTTGACATGTTTTCTTGGTTTTGATATGTCCAAAAGCTGTTCAGTAATGTTGTGGGTGAAAATGATATTTACTTCAAGTTGGGAACGGGGTTTAGGAGGGGAAGTACGTAAAGAACTTGCTCTGAAATATTTTTTGAAAAGTATTTCTTGGTGTTGAGGTATTCAAAAAACTGTTAATTAAAGTTGTGGATGAAAATGATGGGTACTTCAATTTTGTAAAATGGGTTTAGGAGGGACATAAAGAAAAGAAGTTGCTCTGAAATGCTTTTTGAAAAGTATTTCTTGGTGTTGAGGTATCCTAAAAGATGTAAAGTAATGTTGTGGGTGAAAAGGATGGATGCTTCAAGTTGTAAAATGGATTTAGGAGGGGAATTACGTAAAGAACTTGCTCTGAAATGTCTTTTGAAAAGTATTTCTTGGTGTTGAGTATCCAAAAAACTTTAAAGTAAAGTTATGGGTGAAAAGGATGGGAATTTCAATTTGTAAAATGGGTTTAGGAGGGACATTAAGAAAAGAAGTTGCTCTGACATGGTCTTTGAAAGGTATTTCTTGGTGTTGAGGTATCCTAAAAGCTGTAAAGTAAAGTTGTGGGTATAAAGGATGGGTACTTCAACTTGTAAAATGGGTTTAGGAAGGACATTAAGAAAAGAGCTTGTTCTGAAAAGATATAATAAACCCATAAAAAAGTATTAAAAAATGGGGGGGCAGGGGCCTTTGGGGCGCCGGGGGTCCTTTGGGGGTCTGGGGGGGCCCTTTAGGGCCGGGTGGCCCTTTGGGAGCCCTGTGGACCTTTGGGGACTGTGGGAGGGCCATTGGAGGTCCGGGGAGGGCCTTTGGGGGTCTGGAGAGGGCCTTTGGGGGTCTGGGGGGCACTTGAGGACCAATTGGTCCTTTGGGAGCCCGGTGGACCTTTGAGGACCGGGGAGGACCTTGGGGGGCCGGGGGAGGGAGTTGGGGGATCCGGGGGCCCTTTGGGAGGTTAGGGGACCTGTGAGTACCGGGGGCTTCCTTCGGGGTTGAGGTAGGGGGATTGGAACCCTTTGGGATTGGGTAGGGGGATTGGTGCCCTTTGGGGTTGGGGTAGAGCAATCGGGGCCCTTTGGGTTGGGGTAGAGCAATTGGGGCCCTTTGGGTTGGGGTAGAGGACCTCACAACACTGTTCAATTGAAACTTGTGTATTATAACGACCACACCCAAAACCTCTTCCAAAATCTCTTCAAAAATCATATTTTATAATGTCTCTAGCTGTTTCACCGAAATAATTCCATAAAATAGCTAAAACGGTTTCGCCCAAATAATCCCCAAACGGAATTTCAGCATGTTCCTTTTGTTTTGCATCTCTGCGCTAATGCATTTCAAATTATTTGGAAACCTTTTCCTACGCTAAGATCAAAACATCTGCCCGTGAATCAATTCTCTTGTTAGAACTCCAATTAATTCCCCTTCCATGTCAATCAATCAATCATGACATCATCTGTGATTTAACTGTTTCTCGGAGACTTTTCTCTTTGGAAATGCAAAGACATTAATTAACTTGACGTCATCTGCCAGACATTAATTAACTATTTCCCGGAACCTCATAACATTTTGATCGAATAACAACAACATTGATCCCATTAACCACGTGTTCTCTCTAATGGCTCTGTACAAAACAACAACAACATTGACCTTGACATTTGGCCTCGGAAACAATAACAAATACTATTTCTGGATCATAACATTCGCTAAGAGCGTGCCAAAAACACACCTGGAGAAAGAGGTCGTTGACCCCATTCTCCCTAATGACTCTATGCCCATATATGGTGCCCCGGTGGGACCTCCTGAGGCATCTCTACTTACGGGTTTGTCGATATTTGCGTGGGTGTCAAAATTATAGTAAATTGAAGGTTGCCTAAAGTTTTGGTCAGGTTTAAAGGAGTTAAGTACAATTCTGTAGTTAAAAGCTAGGCTTATTTTAAGAGAATAAAAAAAAAAAAAAAATACGAACTGAGTTGCCCACGTTTGGTACTTTAATTCCTGGAATCGTCTTAATCATCATTCTCGATTTAGTGTGAGACCTCTCTCTGATCACTTGTATCTCTCAGATTACTATTTTGTCTGACTTTCAACTTTAGTCCCCAAAATAGACTAAAAGGGACTTGGACCTAGAAAAGAGCTGAGGGTCTTTGGTTCATCAAGATACTTGGAGCTTTGGTGTTCCCAAAGTCTCTTAAGCACTAGTTTGTTAGAAATTGGATTTGTCATTATGGAATTGGCAATTGTACATAAAGAAATTTCCTGACTAATGAAACTCTGCCATTGTATTTGATAAAGCTTGCTTGGGAGCGTTGCCGGAAATGTTCACTTCTACCATATCGTTGTGTCAAATTAAATATTGGACCAAACGAAATATTTTTCTGCACACAAAAAAAGTAACCAGAATACTTCGGTTTTTAGTATTTCCAAAGTACGATATGTCTCAGAAATTTTAGAGATGTCTAGAAATTGCTATTAGAGGCGTCAGTTTTGAATTCTACTTGAAAATGTCCTAGTGAAATATCGTAGAAAAAAGTATTAACCCTAGCTTTAGTGCTAAAAATACTTTGATTTTCATTAGATTGTAACTCAAACTCGTCTTAGTATTAAAAAGTTTCGGTTTCTTGTTTTATTTTCTCATTCCTCTCTTTTCGTTTTCCAGTCACATGTGTATGGTGATGAGAGGTGTTCAGAAGATCAATAGTAAAACAATTACTTCTTCAATGCTGGGTGAGTTTAGATCAAATTCAAAAACACGCGAAGAATTTCTGACATTCGTTAGGGGAAAGTGATGTGAATCTAGTCAAATTGCTAAGATTTTGTTTACCATCTATAATAACTTTAGATAATTTTCGTAATATGTTGATAAACAACATTTCGTTCATGTCGTTAAATTTTGTTAATTATTTTTTAGTGTTAAAAAATATTTTTATTTAGAGTATTTTTGTGACTTTATATTGTTTGACAAGCTATTAAATTTTGTGACAGATTCTAATTTCTATTTTGTTTTCTTGTTGAAGAAATTTTGAATGTAAAACGTTGTAAAATCCTTATTTATTTTAGTGTCTGGTAAAATATCGAACCATAAATTTTGCTTATCAAGATATGTGGTGTAAAGCAATATTTCATGTTTGCAGAATCCTTAGGATAGAAATACATTTAAATAAGATAAAATATACAAAACGATGATCATACATAAATGATTACAGTGGCGTAGCCAAGGAGATAATTTTTCTGTAATATTTTTCACCGATCCTAGCGGATGTTCGAATTGTTTAAAGATATGAAAATTGTATGACAATAGATTCCATATATTCCTTCTGGTTCATTAAATTAAAAAATTAAAAATCTTTTTCAACTGAAAGTAAGGAGTAAAGTTAAATTTTAAAACGAACTGAAATTGTTCCGCATATAAGGGGGATTGTCCCCTCCTCAATCCCTCGGTCTTCGCGCTAAATTTGTTTAGTACTTTTAAAAATGCTTCTGATTCTAATTAAAAAGCCCTTGTGTTTCGTAATTTGTTCTTAAAGAATTGGGACAAAAATTCAAACTTTAGCGTAAAGAAGGGGATATTGAGGAGGGGACAGCCCCGCTCATTTACGGAATAATCTCTATTAATTTTGTTTTAATGTTACTCCTTACTTTCAGTTGAAAAAAATTGTTCTTTTATTTAATTCCTGATCATTTTCTAATGCTGCAAACCCGCCTCCCCCTCCATGGAAAATTCCCCCTTGAAAATTTCCTCCCCAGCACCTCCGCCCTCACGATTGCACCCCTGCTGAAAATTCCTCTTGAAAAATTTCTTGCGGACTATTCCGCCTGAAAAATTTTCCGTAGTATACTTCAATTTGAAAAAAAGACTTATTTTTATTTCATTTCTGATCGTTTTTCATATAGTTCCCCTCCCCCGGAAATTCTCTTCCATTTAAATTCACCCGTGATACCTTTTTCCCTTGGAAAATACCCCCCCCCCCCCTCCGCGAGAAAATAGGTCTGATAGGACCCTGTGACTGCCTTCTTGCATGCCTACTTAAAACAGGTAGAGATGGCCACTTACTTATTTCTGTATTATAAGCCCTAAAAAAAGTACCGTTTGCATTTGATCTACCCTCATAAAAAAAAAATGCTTTTAATTGTTTTGTCTATGGTGATAGACTTTTACTAAGGTGTCAAAATGAGGGCTTCGATCTTAAGTATCAAACACTAAACTTAAACCAATGGGAAACTTGTAAAACCGAAATTCCCCCCCCCCCCGCCGACAACTTTTCTGGATAAAATAGAAAACTTCTATGCTGTTTTTGTTGCATAGCTTTAAAAATTGTAACTCAATTAAAAAAAAATGAATGAAATATTACTGAAGAGTTATCCAGTCTGCATATATTATTTAAAATATTCTAAACAAATTGAAGGTCAAATCATTCTTTGATATTCTTTATTTTATTTTTGAATTATTTGCTTATTATGAATCATATTAGTTTAAATGCATTAGTTAAGGGGCGAACGAAGTCCAGGCACTTTAACATTTAACATTTTTCTTTAACACTGAAGAGATAGCCTTGAAGAGACTTGGACAGCTTTCGCCCCTTAAATAACCCTGATAATTTTTTTGGATTGTGAAGTTAGTTTAGTTTAAAATACCTTGTCAAAGATAGGAAAGTTGTGCTTAGCGTAAAATTACTTAACTAGTTAGCATAGAAAATTAAATATATAATGTGAAATCCACATAAAAATTCAGCGTATGTTAAGAAACTGGAGAAGTAGAATCTATTTAGCACAGAAACGTTATAGTCGTACAATAAGTAAAAATATGCAGCCTGTAATTGTAAAAAAAAAAAAAAATCCATCAAACTAAGGAATAGTTCCTTGTTGATACTGTCGGAGTTCAATTAATTTTATGCTAAGCAGTGTTTCTTCCAAAAATAATAACAGAGAGAGTCTGTTTCTCAAGATTGTGGAGTAAAATTATGGTTACTATTTGATTATTATTGCATTATCTTTGATAAATTATTACAGCAACATTATCACCCTTGTTATTTCCTTATCATTCGTGGGCGCACATAAGGGGGCAAGGGGAACCAGCTCCCTCCCCCCCCCCGGGCGGAATGGCGCTGTCTTACATTTGTTTTAATTTAGAAAACTTTCTATAAAATAAGTTTTCAAAGAAGAGTAAAGAGCTCCATTATGTGTATATATGTGTGTATGTATGTATGTATGTGTATATATATATATATATATATGTATATATGTATATATATGTATATGTAAGAGAGTAACAATGCGAGGCATGATTTAGCTACAAATAAGCATACGATAATTAACCGAATTATAGATATAGGGCCGCTGTTAATCTAATTAACAGAAGCAGGCCTCAGTCATAATATGAACTGAAAATTCTGCAAAAAATTAACCAATCGAAAATAATTCAAACAAACAATAATGTTAAATTGATAGACTCGCTTACATGTTCCTCCGAACAAAACCACAAACTCCAATGCATTCCAAAAAATTACAAAAGCCAAAACGGCGAAATTTGGCCATCCTCAGCCTTATCCCCGTGTGTTTTCATTTGTTTTACCTCAAAAAGGCGTGTACCAACCAATTAATACGAAAAAAACAAATACCCTTAATACCGGTAGAAGCCGCAGTTGTCACATTACGATTATTTAGTCACCCTAGCATGCACCATGTGTACTAGTTGGCCTCCACTCAAATACAAAGAATGGGAAATGCGCTAATTTTCCCTTAATTAGTAATGCAAATTTTCGTTATTATAGACAAAGAATTCTTAATCAATCGGAACAACAAAGGCAGTCCTTACTATTCCTTCAAATCCCTTCTTATATTTAAATAGTTCACAAACCAATTTAACCAAATTTCACAATAAAACTCGAAAAGGCTTTAGCGCAAGTAGCAATTAGAAGTATTCTTCCAAATAAAAGTCAGCAAAAATAAGGGGCCTACATAATCGTAATCGAAGCCCGCGATTTCCAAACATAGTTAAGACCATTAATATTTACGGTAGTATAGCCAAATCACATAAGAATATTGGCCTCGATTTAAATCGTCTTCACTTTTCATTTCTTTATTAACAAGAAAAATATTTGACCCGTGTGATATCGTGTACTCTGAGTTAATTGCATACCTATAATTAATGGTCTATTCGCCTAAAAACTAAAAATTAGCTTACCATACCAAGATGTTTCTCAAATATCAAGACCCTCGCAGCAAAAAAATTTTGGCCCTGACAAAACTGAGGAGATTATAAAAAAAAAGATTATATAACTTGCCATCAAAAATTGATATCTACGATATATCCTTAATTACATATTTAGTCGTATATTGCTCATTGAGTGGTCTGGCATAACAGAAAATAAATAAAATAATACAAAGTTCCGTTCCAAAATCTAAGTGAATAAAGGAAATTAATTGCTAGAAAATTGATGTAAAACGAACATTTTAATAACCTTAAAAAACGTAAAAATAGTTCGCAAGAAAAATGTAAAAATAAATCCCACATAAAATCCCTATAAAACTTGAAGATAAATCAAAATTGTAGGACTTAAAATACTAAATTCGATAGGCAGACTTCAACCTATAGAAACGTAATAGAACATTTTAGTAAGGGATAAGTCCTTTCGTAGGAACTAAAGATTTCTCTTTTGTTTCCTCTTTTAGAAGTCTCGACATTTTTTTTTCAGATAGTTGATCATATATTGGTCATAGAATGATGCAGTATAATCAAGAACATATAAAATAAATGTAGAATTCTCTTTCAAAAAGAAAAGTATCGTCAGAAATTCAATGTAATAAACCCGTAAGCGAAAAGTAAACCAAAATTGTAAAAAATAAATACCGATCTCGTGCATAAATTTTGACCCGTAGAGATGCCATACAATCCTTAATAGGAGGCGTGTCCCCAGAAAAAAAATAAAACATACAAAAAAAACAAAAAAAGGAGACTTTTATCATCGACCAACTTAAACAATTTGTTTAGTTTAGTTCCTGTAATGGCGTAGTCGAACACTAATTAACATATCTTTGAGCCCGATATGTTACACCATAAATAATATTGCTTCGACAAGTAATCTCTGTAATGTAGAAACTAATTTTGTATCATTCGTGCAGATTAAACAGCTTGAATGACAAAATAAACCTTCCTTAATCAAGAAAATACGCAAATAGTTAACGAATTCGTAAAATAATGTACCTGCGAAACACAAGTAGGACAGGCTAAAGCAAAAAAGAGGCATTAATTAATTTTTTACTTTTTTTTTCTTCTACTTGTGATGACTCTCTATCAATGAAGCGCTTCGCTATCAAAAACAGCGGTACCATGAACAAAAACTATAACCAACGACCAAGGTAATTAAACCAGTAATTGTATAAGTAATTGTAATTTTAATTGTATAAGTAATTGTGTTAACAATAATGACGTTATTGCCATACAGCCGCTAAGGGAAGAATGAAACCAATCGTCAAAAAAAACAACTGCCAATTGTATCAATAATTATAACTAGAAATTTTCCTAGAAAAAGCTGTAGCGATAAAAAAAAATTAAGCCAAGTACGGAAAAAAAAATATAAGGGAGGATATGATCTAATTTAAATTTTTCGAAAAATTGGGGTTTTGTTAGGGGGTACCTATTCTTAGGATTGCTAGTTCCAATATTATTAACTAAGCTTTCCTTTGAGTATCTCCATTTGTTTAGCTCGTGCTCAGAAATAACCTGTATTTCAACGAGACATGCTCCTTTTTTCAATTTAATCATATCGTTTTCATGTGTGTTAGTTAACCAAATAAAACCTTCGCCTTTTTCATATGAAATGATCTGTTCTTCGCAAAACAGATTTTCTGGAATTTCTTTACACGGGGATGCGAACCAAATTTCGGAATTGTCGTTTACAGGGGTGACCATTTGAGAGATTTGTACTCTTTGCATAGTCTTTGGGGGGATTTTTGTTTTACGTACTGTGAACCCATAATACTTCTCTTCCGAGTTATTTTCTATTACGTTGAGGTTGGCGCTTGGCTGTTTCAAGTCTTCCGCTGTCGGGGTTGGTTGTAGGGGTGATTTCAAGATTTTTCCCCTTACAATATTGTTTGGATTTATTATTTCATTCCAAAATTCAGCTATTTTCTTTATCTCTTTTTGTCTATACTCCCGCATTTCTCCTATTTTTACTTTTACTGACTCGATCCATTTGCTGTTGGATTTTCTTTCTCGTCCCGTGGGAGAAAATGACGTGACGTGAGGTACAGAAGATTTGATTCTATTCACTGTTGCTTCCCCTCTCTCCACGCGTTGGAAAATAGGATCGTGTGGATACACGAGTCTGTTATTTGCTATATCTAATAACACTTTATTAGTTTTTAGAAAATTAGCACCAATTATAGCCTCGTATGGGAAATTTGTGCAGATTATGAAGTTTGTAGGAAAGATCCTTTTGTCTTTTATCACATCTAGGCATATGGAGCCTATAGCTTCCAGCTTATGCCCCGTGACACTTGTTAAATTGGGAATATTGAAATTTTTCTGTCGTTTAATATAATACATTTGAATTTATTATGTTAACCGATGCACCCGAATCTATTAACGCTTTGAAGTTAATACTTGCAACACTAAAATTATTCAATATAGGTAGTATATCATTATTATCACTAAAAGAAGGTACAATTACTGGATGGGACCTATAAAAAATACTGGCCTCCAGGGTCCCAGTTAATTTTCTTGGGGGCCTGATTCGTTTCCCTGTGCGCTTATTTGATAAGTTGGGGTTTGACATTGGGGTTCGGTGGGAATTTCACATGCTAGTGAAGTTCCGAGTTGATTGAAATTTGAGTGTCTTGGTCGCCACGTATAATTGCGTGGGTTGGGATATCTCGCGCCGACGGCTCGCGGCGTTTGTTCATTTTGTATTGGTGAAAAATTTCTTTCGTTTACTGTGGGGAAAAAATATCCTCTGTCATTACCTGTATTCCTGTTAAATTTAGTTGGATACACTGTTCGTGAATTATATTGGTACATGTTTTGTTGCGTATTTGGGTTGGGGAATCGATAATCATTTTGTCGGTTGGGGGAAGGATTTATATAGGTTTGGGGATTCGTATATTGGGAAGGATTTGTGTGTATAAATCCTTGTTGGTCCGAGTTGCGGTACGAGGGGAGACGTGGGGGGTTATTTCTATAGCTTCCTGACCCATGGGCATTTAAGTTTGTTCTCCTGAACAAACGGTTATTAAAATTGGGGGTTGCTGGTGTAAAGTTATTTCTAGTACGGCATTCCCTGGCAATATGTCCTTGTTTATTACATGCATAGCATATAATTGGGGGGTTCTGTGCGTTGTTTGTCGTATTCGTGGGTACAAAACGTACCATTCTTTGTCTTGTAGGGGTTGGAGATCTATTTTTGTTTGGTTTGTGTGAGTTGTCTCTTGGAAAGAAATTTGGGGAAATTGTTCGTGATCGTCCCGGAGTTGAATTTTCTACGTTATTTATTCTTGATTTATTGTGGTTCGCAACAATTGAGTCAATTTCAATCATTCTTTCTACTTCCTGAACTGCTAGTTCTAACGTTTGAATATTTTTTGATATTAACATTCGGTATAGTTTGGGGCTTAATCTTTGCATGAAAGCATTTAGTACGATTTTATCGTATAAGGGACCAAACTGTTTTCCGTACTTGGCTTCAATAGATACCATTACTTTGTGCAGATATTCTCTAACATTTTGTGTTTCGTCGAAACAAACCGTACCATGCTTTAGTTTGTGTGTTGAACTGGTTTCAACGAATCTTTCTTGGAACGCTTTTAGCAATTTTTCTATTGGGTTTATAGGAAGATTGTTATCTTCCCCTATCGTATTTTCTATCTGCTTCAAGAATGTTAGTGCTTGTCCCTTAAGTCTCATTAACAACATCCCTACTAATGATTTTAAGTCTGTTTGAGTTACCTCTACAAATTGATTTAATTGGATAATAAATTCATCTACATCTGAGTCTCCGTTATATGGGGGTAGTGATTTTGATATTTCCACTGTTTTGGCGATAAGTTTTCGCTTTAATAATTGTGCGTTTTGATCTAACGACATATTGTTTTTTTTTTTTTTTTTTTTTTTTTTTTTTTTTTTTTTTTTATGGGCTAAAATTCGGTACTGGTTTTTAATTGTTTGATACTAATTAAAATTTATGTTTTTTAATTACATGTACTCTTTTTTGCTACTATTTCCAGAGGATTTAGGCCTAAAAAAAAAAATTTTGCACTTGAAAATATGTAAACAAAATTATCCTTCAAAGCATGCAAAGAGAAAAAAAAATTTCTTGTGGTTAATATTTCTCAACGATTTTCCCCTCTTTTATTTTTCAATGTTGTCCTTGTGTTTTTGCTCCTTTAAACTGACCGCGCCAATTCTAACGGGGGGTTTTCTTTTAAAATATTCAATCGCAGAGCTTGGTTAGTTAAAGCCAATTCTAATGGGGGGTTTTCTTTTGTTGAAATGATAAATGCCGCTTCTTAATGGGGAGGTTTCAAAAACTAAACTCTTGGCAGGCGGTCCGCGAGTGGCTTACCTGAGTGGAGGCGGAACTTCTAGGATTGGGAGCTTACATTAATAGTTCAATTGGGGAGCTTGTACTAATGGCCATGCTGAGTCGAAATCATACTATACAGTTGCAGTGTCCCTTGGGAGCGAGTGGAGCCACAAGGACTAACGAGCTTGAGAAATATTAACGCAAAAGAATAAAACAAAATAATAGTACATTTATTGTTGCTTACATAATAGTCGCAGAGTTCTTGGTTGTATCAATAAAATAGCAGCACAGATGAAACAACTCAAAGTTTGTACACTGGTGAAATGTTCCTTCAAAAGTTCATTACAACATAGAGACTGATAAAAAAAGACTGTTCAAATACTCCTAGAAGATTCTAAAAAGACTCTTCGAAACAAAAACTCCTGTAAATAAACTGACTCAAATTTGGTAAGTCCTAACTATCTATCCTCTGCGATTTTGCCGGAGGTTACGTTTAGGCGTTGTTAAAGGTGTGTCTTTTCAGTCCCTACTGGCTGCACTGTTTGTCCTACAGTACTATTGGACAGGTTTTCACCATTGGGCTGTTTGGGTTTAATTAAAGCTTATGACTTCCTATATTTCACTCTGGAATTTTTCTAACAATGAAAAATTCTACACTGCAATATTTTGCTAGCAGGGGATCGCTTAATTTGTGACTTTTAAGATATCACTTTGGAATTTTTTCGAACGAACAAAGTTTTATATTATAACATTTTTCCGGCGGGGTGTCGCTTAATTTTCAGAGGACTTATATTTTATTTCTTTTAAAATTGGTAAAGGATAGTACAATTTAATTGCATTAAGATACCCAGTTTTAAACTTAGTCTCCAGAACAATGCAATTAGCTTAAGCAAGTATATTTTGCATCTCGAGTGACTATTTTTTTTGTATTGTAAATCTTACTTTCTTGTCAGTTTGGTATTTTCGAGCTCTTATTATTCGAACACAGGTGTTAGTCACCTGTCATCTAAGATTTGGTCAAGCTAATATTTATTGGATTCTTTGGAGACGGGGAGTCGGGTTTACTTGTTACATTTTCTGTGGGAAAGATTTTTTGTTTACTTAGCTAAGTTTATTTCAGTATTTTAAATTGAACGCTTGATATTTGTTTGATTTGTAGGTTACTTGAATTTTCGGATCTACATTCTTTGGTGATGTTACTTTACTGGGGTAACTTTAATTGGGGAATTTTGATGTATATTTTTTTTGAGAATCTATCCCATTACAAATACCCCCAATTTTTTCAATCTATGATTCAATTGCTCCTGTCCCTCCTCCTTCTCAATGGGTA